>NW_025235561.1:0-6034 GCF_018294505.1 Triticum aestivum | reverse complement strand
GCCAGAACTAGGGATGTGACAACTCACCCCCACTAACCAAAAAATCTCGTCCCGAGATTCAAGTGTAGGGTAAGACGATGGGGAACGCAAACTAGCACAATCTTCACGATCCAGGTTGCACTTCATAGGAACGTTGATTCGATCACCATCTTCGTCTTGACGTCTAGCTCTGAGAACTCCAACTAGCATGACAGCAAGAGGAAAGGAAAGACCCTAAAAGAATCGTTCTTCTCGAAGGTCGAACAACTCAGGATTAACTCTCGGGATGAGACATAGCAACATCTCTTGAGCTGAGAGACGAAGCACACCTCTAGCAGAAAGGAGTGGAACAAATGACGGAGGGATCACTAGGTAGACAACAATTCCACACTTTAAAAGGTGGTAAACGATTGTCAACGTAGCGAGGAGTTGAGTTGACATGACACTACAACGAGGCACCTTAGGGATGGTGACTCGTAGAAATATCCCCTTAAGTGGCAAAAAGAATTACCTTTGATATAGAGATCATTGAGACTCTCTATATCAGCCTAAGGCAAATCACAGCAATCGATTGGCGGGGGTCGGTAGAATGGCATACTCGGACTTGGATGATGTGGATTACCTTGTTGAAGACAACGTAATGGATGAATTTGCTTATCACCGGAAATGGAAGAGACCCATGGTAGAATGGCACATTGGCGGTGCAAGCTGGGAACAAAATGCAAATGCTGGGAATGATTCTGGTAACTAGGGAAGAACCCAACAATAGAGAGTGAATTCACTGTTTGAAAAGGTCATAGCATTGCCGAGGAAACTAAGAGGAATCCCAGTTAGAGCCGATGATAACACGTAGCGCTTGTGCGTGCTCTCAAGAACTTGAGCATTTCCACAATCATCAAGGTTTTACCAACATCCGTGTCAAGGGTGCTGACAACACAACATACTACCATGATGAATAGCGATGGACGATGCAGATGCAAAGGAGGATAACACTTTCTCAGATTTCACCTTAGCGAGGCCAAGGGAACGAAATCTGGATGATCGACCGAGAGACATTTAGCACTCCGCTTCTAATGTTCTCCTTGATGTGCTAGTGTATCCCATTCATAGATATGGTTTGATAACTAGAACATCAAGTAAAAGGTCGGACTTCGGGAGCAATAGAATCCATAAGGAACAGTTACGGAGGTAAATCCTACGAAATCCTTATGGGGAGGTGGCCAACTTCTTCAATCAAGATACTACAATAATAGGTCTTTTGGCTGGGTGGTGCTGGCCACGACATCCACTTTACCAGTTATCAAGGAACCAATATTATAGTTCTTGGGGAAATGTTCCAACCATCATATCTGCCTGAGATTCAGATCTGGTTGGTGTCAGGATATTCCAGACTCATCGAGTCTAGGAAGAAAAAGAAAGTTTGCAACACAATTCGACGAGATGACGTTGCGAGATTCTCGGGAATGAACTACAATAGCAAGCTCCAATCATGAGCTGGTTCTGCTACTAACATGTGATCATGTTGTCCCAGACAAGCATGGCCACGTAGTAGTCTTATAATAAAACACTACCGAGTTCTGGTTGGGAACCATCAGCGAGGATATCGAAGTTCTTTCATAAGTCCGGATTAGCTCTTATGAAGATACTCCTTCTCCTTGAACAAATCAGTCAGTGGCTTGGTGTGCTAGGATACACATATGGAATGAAGGTTGCAAGTCTCCAGACCACAGAATACTTCGCACGTGTGCATGACTGACTTGCGATGATTCCAGAGGAAGCAACATTGACTTTCTCGAGTTCACGGCGGCAACTTTCACCAAATGCACGTGTATAAGAGGAAGTCACTCCTTTCATCAAACAATTACTTCATGAACTAGCATGAAGAAAATGCTGTCAAAAGTTTCGAACACTAACTTAATGTTCAGCAAAATTATGGAGAAGACAAGGATGTTGTCGATGGGCTCAACAATAATTCATCCAGATTCCCATGAAGATGGAATTCCCTAATTATGTGAACAGGTGATAGCATTGGTCAGACCCAAAGAATATAATGGTGTATGCTCGAGGAAAATCCACGAGTAAGACAACATTACGAACATCGTTGGTTCTAATTTGATTTGACGATAACCCATACTCAAATCAAAGTTTTTATAAGGCAATAGGTCCAATAACTGATCGCAGGGACCAATCGCTGAAGATATCATCTTTCTTCAACTCACACAAACACAAGATATCCCTGTTGGAAAATGAACTAAGTTAGGCAAGCTTTTATCTTCCAACTCTCCAAGTTGTTGTCTAGCTTAACCAACTAGCTCAGGGATATCCAACACAGATTCTTGGAGAAAGAGTGGTTCACAAGAAACCAACTTGGTTACGAGCTCAACATAACAGTCAGGAAACAACCCGGTAACACTTCCAAGAAGATATGTGGAAAGCCACAAACCACCGGTATGTTACTAAGCTTGAGAAAATCTTGCTTTTCAGGGCAAGACGATATGATCAATAGAGCAAGGATTTGAAATAATCCTAACTCATCGATCGAGGAGTGAACCAGGAGAATGGACTAGGTAGCACGATCAATCTTAGAATGATGATTCAATAACCAACATGCTAAGAATGAAATTATTGTCCTATAACTACCAAGCAACGAGGTTGCTGGGAGTATTGATTTCACACATCACAATTCAGTTGTCGGTATTCCGGTTGCATCAACACGAGGACCGAGGAATGACTAATGATGGTGAGAAGTATCACTACGTCAAAATTCATGAGAGTTGGTGCAGTTCTCATGACAATTCTGACATAAAGGGGGTAATACTCCAAGGTAGAACAGAACCAAAAGCTGGATTGGCATTTGATCTGCGGAATACAACTACTTTGACCCAATCCTAGATATGGATGAGGTACTGGAGTTTGTTTCTCCAAGTCATTCAGGACAGAATGGCTTGACGGACCACAAGGTTAATAGGCATCAATAAACGAATGCATGCATACCCTTGACTATCAATTGATAGACGAGGGTCAGAAGACAACTAAAGAGGGACAACTCAAGGAACATACGATTTTCTGAGTTGTGGATGCATGGTTTAGCATGTCGAACGAAGTTCAACATATTTCTTCCAGATAACCCATGCAGAAAGGTAGAACTGGCAGAGCCACAGTATATAATGGAGAACTCATCAAGAGCACTCTGGTTGTGATTGTTCAGTTCAACGAGGAACTTCTGCCATAAGTAGTTCATGGTATTTGGAAGAAGGATGTACCATGAACCTCGAGGACTATCGCAAGGTTACTAATATCCTAAAGGCACTAGCAATTACTATCAACATGAAATAGGTAGAGTGAATCTCGGGTTCAAGAACCCAGGAACAGAATACCTATTACTAAGTAGCATCACGGGATGCTTTCGAGAATGATGGCCAGAATCATCACACTGGGACACAAATCATGGCTAAATTACTAGATGATCCCCTAAGACACCTAGGGTCATAATACCAGCTCCAACATATATGTCAAGGCAATAAAGTACCTCAACTCACCGATTAGTGTGGTTAATCTGGCCCAAACGAACATCGAAACGGGAGGAAGGAATTTGCAAATTGCTTCAGACTATTTGGAAACCTGGAATGACTCGGACAGCATAACGGCTGTAAATGCTCAGAAAAGATTTGAGACATTCACAAAAATGGTGGCATAACCACTCAACATCACAATAGCAAGGTTCCGAGATCAACAGATAACATACAGAAGTAGTAGGAACTGAACTCAAGCTTAGATCCAACAATCTTATAAGTCTACGGGTTAGTAACACGTGATCCTGATAGAAAGAAGAGAAAGCCTAGTTCCTTAACCCCCGTAGAAGAGATAAGATGACTCAGATCAGAAGGGCATAAAGTATAAGGAGTAAAAAGAGCCTTACGTTCCATCCCACAATCAATTCCCTTATATAACTAAAGAATTTCTAGACTCAACTTCGACCAGTTTGGCTTGGTAATCCTACAGGCAGTCAAGCTCTGATACCAACGCTGTCAGGACCCCGACTCAATGCCACATCGATCTAGCATGTAACACATCATATCACTTTGCGGCCTCACGCACGATACTCCCACGGGTGTCGCCTTACCTTTGCCCGGGACCGTTCGCGCCTTTTGGCACATGTATATGATAGTGTCGCTAGCATCCATATGATAAGGAGCCCGGGCTGACATGGCTAGTCGTAAACCCAAAGTGGCACAAACTTACAGGGACAGGCATCCATGACCCGACATCGAACGTGTCGGTCATCAGCGAGTGAATCCAGGCTGTAGCACTGGGCTAGCAGGACTCCGGTGAACCGGGCTGTAGCGGGCTAACAGGACTCCGGTATTCATCGCGTGACATTTTCCCGAAGGGACAGACACAGGAACGAAGAAGGACACATGCCGGCCAGCCTGAGTGTTCCGGAGCAGTAGCAAGCTACCATGGCTCGGTGGAAACACTAGGAGACATTTCCCCGTAAGAGAGGCTACTAAAGATAAACAACTAGATGGTCAGATCCCACACATACCAAGCATTTCAATAACACACACACAATATGCTCGATATGTGCAAATACAACATGGCATCACAACATGACTCTACGACTCAAGTAATTTATCAATAGCCTCCGAGGAGCGAGATATTACAAACATGGGTCTCATGACCCAACATTCAGAGCATACAAATCAAAGCACAAGCGGAAGCTATCATGTCTGAGTACAGACATCTATAAATGAAAAAGGCTGAGAAGCCTGACTATCTACCAAATCCTGCTGAGGCACAAGATCGTAGCTGAGGTATAAAGCTAAACATCGAAGTCCACGTGGAACTACTAGTGAGACCAAAGTCTCTCTGCAAAAACATAAATTAAGCAACGTGAGTACAAATGTACCCAGCAAGACTTACATCAGAACTAACTACATATGCATCATTATCAACAAACGGGATGGTGGGGTTTAACTGCAGCAAGCCAGCTTTGACTCGGTGGCTATCCTGAACTACGACTGCAAGCAACTCTTTTGAGGTGGCGCACACGAGTCCACATATTCACCATATCAAGACACCACTATGGATCCGCTCCCGTCTCCCTGCGAGAACGCCAACCATAGCACTCACGCTTATCTTGCGTATTTTAGAGTATCCACTTTCACTTGTCTATGAACTGATATAAGCAACCCAGAAGTCCTTTACCACGGACACGGCTATTCGAATAGATGATGTTAACCCTGCAGGGGTGTACTTCTTCATACATGTTTCCACCACTTAGCGTCTGCACACGACATGTGCTCGGCAGACTTCAAGTGAAAGCCGACGTGGGTGTAGACCACGACCTACCTAAACACTCAAGTCTCTAGTCCAGGTTTATCGCCTATTCGGGTTCCATCCATGAGGAAATCCGGCCGGAGTTTCGCTCACAGCCCCAAACGATGTGAACAGGGTTCCCGAGATACCAAACGGGCATCCGGTACACCGTGCCACGTACCTACCGCATCACAGCCCACCCCTACGGTCAGCGCTGTCCATGGCCTCCAGTAAGCTACAAACACCAGAAACTACTTGCAACTCCTAGACAGAGGACTAGGGTGAATAAGAAGTCGAGCGGGGTCATATTTCAGGGCCCAATGTATGGTAGTAGCTGAATCATGGATCACAAACACAGAACTCAGTTCCTGAGGACGGCTGCAATGAGACAACCCACCATGTACTCCTACATGGCCTCTCACCGCTACCTTTACCAAATCGTATTCACACACTTAGCTCACACACAGTAGGACGTGTTCATACACCTCTGATTCATTCCCGATGAATCAGACCTGACACAACTCTAAGCAATAGCAGGCATGACAACAAGCATGAATGAGTAGGCACAACAGGGCTCAAACAACTCCTACTCATACTAGTGGGTTTCATCTATTTACTGTGGAATGACAGGTCATGCAAAGGATAAAGGGGTTCAGCTACCGCAGCAAGTAGCAGATGAATCGTTGTTGTCCTAATGCAGTAAAAGAGAGCAGGAGCGAGAGAGTGGGATTTTATC
>NW_025235560.1:0-6035 GCF_018294505.1 Triticum aestivum | reverse complement strand
GGGGGGGGGGGGCACCCGAGGTGGGCAGAACCCACTTGGGCGCGCATGGGCCTCCTGGCGCGCCCTGGTGGGTGCTGCTCCCCTCGAGCAGCCCCCAGGTGCTTCCTTGGCCCACTGGCTTTCTTCTGGCCCAAAAAATATCCTCCAGGAGTTTCGTTGCGTTTGGACTCCGTTTGATATTGATTTCTTGTGATGTAAAAAAACATGCAGAAAACAACAACTGGCACTAGGAACTATGTCAGTAGGTTAGTACCAAAAAAGATATACAATGACTATAAAATGATTGTAAAACATCCAAGAATAATAATATAACAGCATGGAACAATTAAAAATTATAGATACGTTGGAGACATATCATGGTGCCATTCGCGGGTGGCCAGCGTTGGGCGGCGACGGCACGCTGGTGTGGGGCGCGACGGCTTGGAGGCGAGCGCGGGCGGCGGGGTCGCGCTAGTTGGTCCTTAACGTGTTGGGTTCCACGGCGGTGTATCACTCGTGGCATCGACGAACTGGTCTGGTTCAGCCAGATTTCGGTCCTCATCTGCTGTTGTAGGGGTGGGTCTCCTTGTCGGTGGTGCCCTCGTGCGGCGGCACCCCGGTAGCGGATGGGGTCTGGTGGCCCATGGCACTGGCTGGTGCGTGAGTCCCTCTCTGGTGGTTGCGGACATGCCAACTTTTGTCTAGATCTGGCACTGGGAGTTTGGTCTATGGTGCAAGGCTAGGTGCAACGGCTGCGGCGGTGTGCGTGCTATTGTTGCTGGTCCGGCTCGGCTCCAGCAGTATGGCACGAGCCCGACGCGGTGGTGTTGCTCGGGGTCTCCTGGGTGGCAATGGGGCGGCGCAACTGTCAAGGATTGGTGGTAGCGTTGCGTGGTGGCCACATGGCGGCTGGCGCTTGCAATGGCGGCTGGTCACGTGGATGCGTGCCCGGCGGCTCTAACACTTGGAGCTTTCCGGGTGGCGTGGGCTGGGCTGTGGCCCGGCGTGGCTGCTGCTTCGGCCGTGGATGGCTCCATGATGGTGTGGCAAGTCAGCTACGGCGGCGGCTGGCTTGTCTCGGCGTTAGCTCATCCATAGGCAGCTTGTGTGGGCCTGTGATCTATCTCCTCGTCGTCTGTGATCTATTTCCGTTGAAGGGATGGCCCTCTCCCAACTGTGGCCAATCGCTAGTCTCACGCTCGGGTAACAGGACTGAGCTCGTCTCGCGCCTGGCAGTGGGACCAATCATTATTCTAGTTAGACAATCAAATGGCCCTTGACAAACAACTTGTGACTTGCTATGTAAGTATTACTTCTGTAATTAAGTCTCTATATATAGCTCAGCTCTTTCATTGCATGTATATATAATTGTCCTCACTATATTATGCAGATTGAAGATCGTCGAATGCAGAAAAACACAAATCTATGACATTGAGTTCAGTAACCCAAATATCATAAACAAATGGTTAAAAATAGAGTCTCTGATACCGAGGACAACTTGCTACAATCGTTGCTTCTAAATCAAAACAAAGAGAAAATACTCTTTCCTTACAACTTCAAGTGAGTGCTACTGTCTTGTGCATATTCGGTTTCCCTTACTCGAGGTTATATTAATGTAATTGATGAGTGATGCATGCATGCGTGTGCAGCTTCCACTTTATTCTGCTAGTGATTAAGCTTGATCGGGGAGTAGTAACTGTCTTAGACTCGAGACAAAAAGATCCCAGGACTAGGCGGACATGACTGAAATGCTCCAGAAAAGTTCAATCGATCATTATCTCACCATATCGGCAACTTTGTTAATTTCTTGATATCAAGTAATTATTGTCTTTGCCCCGCAGGGTTTGGAAAGAGTTCACCAGAATTGTTCCGGGACTGCCGAGGGAGCTGCGATTTACACACCCGAAAGTAAGTACTACTAGCTAGTTCCGCGCATCTCCCATTGATTCTGGCTAGTTTCATCAATACCATTTAGCATGCTTGATTATTAGTTTGATTGAACTCTATTTCTCGTAAAGTGCTTGTGGCAGGAAGCCGGGAAGGATTTTGTGGATACTACATTTGCGAGTTCATCTATAACGCGACGGCCTCTCAGCATGGCTAATCTAGAAAACAATATGAAGTACATAAACAAAAATATTCACAATTTTATTTTATTACCATCATTTGTGTTGAGTTTCATTCATATATATGTATTGAACCCATTCTTTAAATTAGATGTGGCAGATGCGGGATGAACTCCTACCACATGATCGCATACGAGCAATTCAAGAGGAATTGGCGGGATTCTTTCTTGACCACGTCATACCTAAAGCCGGAGAATACCATGTGGAAGTTGAAATCGATTTTAGATGTTAGGGATTGTAAGACATGTTATATTGTATATGTAGTAGCGTCGGATAGATATACGAAAACTTCTCTCCGTATATATATGTTCATGATGATCTTATATAATTAATGGTTCCTTCATTTGCTTACTAGCTAGCGTGTCGAGTTCTCTCTATATGTATAGTAGTTAGCGTCGACCAAGCACGGAGAAAAAAGAGGACACTTTTCTCTATTAGCTAGCTAACACAATATGAAACACTTAAGTTAACCCTCCAAAACCCCCTAACCCCCCCCCCCCTAAAAAAACAAAAACCCCAACTCCTGCCAGCTGCTGACGCGTGGATGCCTTTTGGTCCCGGTTGCTACCAACCGGGACTAAAGGTCCTCCTACCTGGACGCCCTGCAGTGGCCACGTGAAGCCCCTTCTGTCCCGGTTCGTAAGAGAATCGGGACTAAAGATTTTGGGGCTGAAGGCCCTCTGGAACCGGGACTAGTTCCCCGTTTCTACTAGTGTTTGTTCCCACATCAAAACTTGCATAAGTTAACCTTCATTTATTATTTCCATAAAAAAGTTATATTTATATTTATTAAAATCGTTAATGGCCCATCTAGAATTCCATTAAATTTAGTCGCAGTCTCCGAATATGAAATCTTCTCTCTTGTTTAATCATTTCTTCTTTTCTTTCAAAGATAAACAAACAAAGCGGATGCATCCCTCCCCATCTATAGAAATGAAATGAAACCCAAAAGAATATATATTATCAAAACACATCACGAACAAATTTGATTCTTCTTTTTGAGAGGACAAACAAATATGATTAGTCCCCCTTAGCTTATTTTTGGACATGCTTAATCCCGACAGATCCTGTTGTTTTATATGTCCCACTACTTCTGTTAGTAAAGGGAGGAATAATGCTTGAAGTACTGAAATGCAGGGCACACCTAATCAGATTTCTATGCTGGCTGAACCATAACAGAGGAAGGTCAATATTCCTCTCCTAATTATCTGTTTATTCTCTTAAATGATCTAAAATACAGTATAGACTGTGTCTTCTTGAAAGATCAAACAAATATATATATACTGTCCACAAGGATAGAATGGAGACCAAGAGGGAAGTTCGAAAACACGCATTACAAACATATATGGCTCCTTTATTTTCGTTCTATATTGGAGTAGACTCTGGACATGTTTGGTTTATTCCCGCGAGCTCATCAATTAGCCTGATTTCTTATGCCTGATCTCGATGCCCTGCACGACCAGGCCGCTCTTCCCGTTCAAAGCCTTGGTCTCCGAAACGCCAAAGGACACATCACCATCTTCATCCCCGTCGCAGGTGAAGTCGCCCAGCTCCAGCTCCATCCAGCCATCGCCCCTTTGCCGAGGGAGCACTACGTCCTCTGCACGGCGGTTTTGGCTCATGCTTCTTTGCGGGTTAGGTTGGAGGCAGACCTTGCGGGTCAGGTTGGTGCCTCCAACTCTAATTGATGCCTCTTGGATCGGCGAGTCCAGCCCATAAGAACTGTCGGCCAACTTGTACACGATGTGTGCGGCATAGACTGACCCCTTGGAGAGTATCTTGCTATCTATCTTGCCAGGGATATCCAACCAGCAAACTAACCTGAGTACAGCAGTCTCGGAGAACCTAGAGTCGGACATATGTAGGGTTATGATTCGGACATATCAAGCATCATTGCTGCAAAAATACTCTGAGACGGAATTCAAGTTGGCCTCATCACCAAATTTCAAGTATGTTCTTATCCTAACAGTTGGGTACAGGGTAGCTAGAATCTACCACCCTGTGCCATCTACACTTGCAATTTATCAAAATTGGACGGGCACAACTGAGATGACAAGGGAACTGAAGGAAATTAAGAGCAGAGGAAGGGAGGGGACCTCGAATCTGCGAGAGGGACCCAGTTCCAGTAGCGTGGAGTGTCGCGCCACGCGATGGACAGCGCCCTCGCCGACACCATGTAGCACTTGGCGCCGGTCTCCCTGTCCAGCCACATGCTCTGCACATGGCACCGATAGAAATGGCCAGCGAGATCAACGGAGAGGCAAAATTTCTTACAAGGGCTGATTGTTGGGATCCGCCGTATTCACCGAGACCACGAGGAGTATTGTTAGTGTACGTACCATGAGTCCGCCTGGGAGGAGGACGTGTCTGCCGGAGAGGCGGAGGAACAGGTCTTTCTTCCTGCAAGGCTCTCCGTCGGTGAGCGGCGGGAGTTCGTCCAGCGGTGGCAGGAAGCAGGACCAGACGGTGTCGGAATCGGCCGCGGCACGGAAGGCCGGGGAGACCACCGCAGCGCGGCAAGCGTCGCGCGGCGACGTGCGGGAGAGCGCCACCGACAGCAGCTCCTCCGGCAGGCGCGCGATCTCGCAGGGCTCCATCGGCCCCTCTTGCGGTCCTCTCGATTCGATTTGGTGGAAACTGTCACGAAGCACAGAATGATTTGGTCTTGTTCGTGTGACGAAGCAAGCTAAGTTATTTCGAACGAGATGACCCAGTCGGCGTGGAGTAGGTGTCGAGCAACGATTGCACTCTGGCATTTAGTAGTACTCCAAGCGCTTTTATGTTACTCCCTCTGTAAACTAATATAAGAGCATTTAGATCACTAACTTAGTGATCTAAATGCTCTTATATTAGTTTACGGAGGGAGTAGTTTACAGAGGGAGTACGAGCACACAGCACACGTGGATCCATATACTGATCTAAATGACTGAATCAATACTGGTTGGTTGATAGCTACGGTGCGTATAGCATGGGCCACGGGCACGCACGCGGCAGCCACGGAGCAGCAGCGCGTGTGGAATGAGGTCGTTTATTTGGCTCCCTGTCAGGCAAAAGACTTATCTCAAGGAACATCGCGAGCATCCACGCACAGCGGAGGTGACTTTCCTCATGTTAGAGGATCCACTTCTACAGCGGAGGCCATTCGCTCGTAGCCGGAGCACCTTGGCTAGATGGTCCAGCCTCTGAAACCAGAATACCAACTCCATGGCGGCTGATCCTACCTTTTGGGTCCCTTTGATTCAAAGGATTATTATAGGATCTTTGAATGATTAGAATCCTTGATTTGTAGGATTGAATCCTGTAGGAAATTTTCCTAAGGATTCATTTGTACTACATTTCACAGGAATTCCAACATCCATTCCAACATTTTAGAAGAAATTCTTTGTTTTTCCTGTGGCACAATCAAACAAACTCAAATCATATACTCCCTTCATTCCTAAATATTTGTCTTTCTAGAGATTTCAACAAGTAACACTTACGGGACAAAACGAGTGAATTTACACTTTAAAATTGTTGAGTATATGTGTTGTGCATATCTGTGCATTGGGCCCACCTCCTAGTTGCCTTGTATAATTGAGGTTGTGGCCCACCTTTGTACATCATATATATGTGTGTTTTCATCTGAGTAATACATCGTGCAATTCCCACAACATATATAGTATCAGTTTCTTAGGTTCCAACCGTAGCTTCCGCCACTGCCGCCGCTGCTCCAGCCCGCCGCCACGCCTCTCCTGCCGCGCCGCCGCCGCCCTCCCTCCCCCTGCCACCGCACCACCCCTCCCCGCCGCAGCTGCTTCTCCCGCTTGCCTCGGCCGCCCGATCACCCCTACTGACGCGAACCAGCCGCCGCCGCCCCCACGCGCCGCCGCCCAACCTTCATGTCGCCGCCGCACCTCGCCGTCGTGACCTCCTCCCCTCACAAGTAGCCGC
>NW_025235559.1:0-6037 GCF_018294505.1 Triticum aestivum | reverse complement strand
AGAGACTCTTTTCCCTCGTATCGGGAATCTGGACCAGGTTCACTCCTATCTCGTGGACATGCTTCTTTTCCGCCAGCGTGAGAAGGGACAGAACACCGGAGAGTCCTTGGATATCTCTCATGTTATGTGGTCTGAGCTGCTATCTGCTATCTCCGAGCGCAAGTGGCCGATTTATGGTCTGTTCATCATGCTTCTCATTGAGAAGGCCTGGGATCGTGTCTATCCCCAGGTGTTACTGGAGACTGGAGAGTTGGTCTCTCACGATGTCAAGCGTCTAAGGAAGAAGGATAACTGGGGCACTCAGGCCCCTAGGACTGGAGTTCCTTCATCTGCTACTGCCATGGAGACCGAGGAGGAGACTGGGGCTGAGGATGATGATGATGACTACGTGCCTTCTGAGGCAGAGCCCTCTTGGGCAAAGAAGCTCAAGCTCAAGATGAAGAAGTTGTTCTGCATGGAGTCTCACGGTCAGTACATGACTCATGTGGTTGAGAAGAAGGCCCGAGGTCCCCACAAGGAGCTCATGCGTCAGTTGGGTGCTACAGTTATCAGTGGGTCTGAGGACCAGCTTACCGAGGAGGAGGAGTGGATTCAGCAGCACTGCCCGTGGACCGATTCTGATGTCGAGCACTTCCAGACTGATGACGGTGGCGCCGATGATCCCGCTGAGCTCTGATGTGTGTGTCCCTCGTTTGCTCTCACCTGGAGCCGTAGCAACACTCCCTCTCCTTTTTGGTGTCTCGATGCCAAAGGGGGAGAGAGTTTAGGGATTTGTGCTTTGTGTTTTCCGTCTCTTGTGTTCGTGTTTTCCTCGCTTTTGCTTTGTTTGGTTTGTCAGTGAGACCTAAGTTCGAGTTGTCAGTGAGACCCTATTCGAGTCATAAGGTGTGAGACATATGCTACCTTATCTTTCCAGTATCATTATCTATGTCACTATCTAGCTTATGAGTTGCTTGCTTATCCTGTTAAGTCATCTATGCTGCTCTCATATATCTTGCTTAGATTGTTGGTCTCTAAAATGTAGGGGGAGCATTGATCCTAGTATGTGTGCCGTGCAGTCCAAAGCACTTATCTAGATAGCACACATCTAGGGGGAGCCCATCTACATTTAGGACGGTGGGGTTTGTGCGCTTACTCTATATCATGTTTGTGCAAATCCCGTATTGTCATCAATCCACCAAAAAGGGGGAGATTGTAAGGGCATATTTATCCCCAAGATGTTTTGGTGATTGATGACAATGCTTTTGCGGACTAATTGTGTGTGTTAAGTTCTTTCAAAGATTCATCCATTCGCACGAGACAATTTCCTCCCCTCGGTGTGTCTTTCAAGACGGTGTAGCTCCTTCGTCTCTCTGTTGGTGGACTAGTTTCGTAGGAGTCACCGTACTATCAAGAGGGGATCCGCTTTCGTAAGGCTAGGGTGGAATCAACACGTACACATCCGTTTCACACCCAATGTCTTCCTTCCCGCTTCAATGGAGCAGTTCTTCCTTCCGTGTTCCTGCCCTGTCCTACCCCAGCGGTAGTACCGCGGTCCTCAGCGGTAGTACCGCCGAAGCTCTCAAGCGGTAGTACCGCTCCTGGAGCGGTAGTACCGCTCCCCCGAGCGGTAGTACCGCTTGAGGACTTCGGCCGTAATACCGCAGTAGTTCCGCGCTAGTACCGCTTCGATTCTCGACTGATGTTTTTCGTGTCGGGTTTTGCGGTACTAGGAGCGGTAGTAGTGGCGGTAGTACCGCTCCAAGCGGTAGTACCGCTCTTACTCCCGCGGTAGTACCGCTCTGGGGCCAGGGCCCTTTCTTCCTCGTCAGCGCGGTAGTACCGCTGGGTGGGAGCGGTAGTACCGCCCTCAGCGGTAGTACCGCTCTGTGTGGGGCTGCTCAGTGGGGTAACGGTTGGAATAGTTCCCCCACTATATAAAGGTGTCTTCTTCCTCCAAGTTGACCTACCTCTTTCCCCCAAAGCTCCATTGTTGCTCCAAGCTCCATTTTCACCCGATCTCTCTCCCTAGCCAATCAAACTTGTTGATTTGCTCGAGATTGGTTGAGAAGGCCCAGATCTACACTTCCACCAAGAGAAATTTGATTCCCCCCACTTATCCCTAGTGGATCTTGTTACTCTTGGGTGTTGAGCACCCTAGACAGTTGAGGTCACCTCGAAGCCGTACTCCATTGTGGTGAAGCTTCGTGGTGTTTTTGGGAGCCTCCAAGTGTTGTGGAGATAGCCCCAATCTTGTTTGTAAAGGTTCGGTCGCCGCCTTCAAGGGCACCAATAGTGGACTCATGGCATCTCGCATTGTGTGAGGGCGTGAGGAGGTTACGGTGGCCCTAGTGGCTTCTTAGGGAGCATTGTGCCTCCACACCGCTCTAACGGAGACGTACTTCCCTTTAAAAGGAAGGAACTCCGGTAACACATCCTCGTCTCCACCGGCTCCACTCTTGGTTATTTCGTGCCTTACTTTTGCAAGCTTACTTGTGCTACATCTATTGCTTGCTTGTGTGCTAGGTGCCTTTGCATCAGATAGGTTGTTCACGTAGTTGCACATCTAGACAACCTATTTCGTTGCATGTTTTAAATTGTTAAAGAAAAGCTTAAAAATTGTTAGTTGCCTATTCATCCCCCCCCCTCTAGTCAACCATATCGATCCTTTCAACACTGCCATGATGTAACACCCACGATGCGGCTATATCTCCCACGTGTCAAAGCACGACTTAGAGGCATAACCGCATAGTGGTTTTGTCGCAAGAAGGGTCATCTTCACACAATCCCATGTAATGAACAAGAATGGGATAAAGAGAGTTGGCTTACAATCGCCACTTCACACAATAAATAATTAAGATCATACATCATTCAAATACACTCATAGACCGGCTACGGTCAAGTTCAAATGAAAAGAAGACAACCCCAAATGCTAGATCCCCGACCGTCCCGACTGGGCTCCTCTACTGATCATCTGGAAACAATACATAATAACGACCAAGGGCCTCATCAAATTCCCACTTCAGCTCAGTTGCGCCATCTGCGCCAGTATCCTCGGCACCTGCATCTGTTTTGGTAGAATCTGTGAGTCACGACGACTCAGCAATCTCACACCCACGAGATCAAGACTATTTAAGCTCATAGGTAGGTAAGGGGTAATATGGTGGAGCTGCAGCAAGCACTAAGCATATATGGTGGCTAACATATGCAAGTGAGAGCGAGAAGAGAAGCAACGCATCGGTCGAGAAACTAGAAGTGATCAAGAAGTGATCCTGAAACTACTTACGTCAAGCATAACACAAACCGTGTTCACTTCCCGGACTCCGCCGAGAAGAGACCATCACGGCTACACACACGGTTGATGCATTTTAAAGAGGTCAAGTGTCAAGTTATCTACAACCGGACATTAACAAATTCCCATCTGCCTCATAACCGCGGACACGGCTTTCGAAAGATTATATACCCTGCAGGGGTGTCCCAACTCAGCCCATCACAAGCTCTCACGGTCAACGAAGGAATAGACCTTCTCCCGGGAAGACCCGATCAGTCTCGGAAGCCCGGTTCGCAAAACATTTCGACAATGGTAAAACAAGACCAGCAAAGCCGCCCGATGTGCCGACAAATCCCGATAGGAGCTGCACATATCTCGTTCTCAGGGCACACCAGATGAACACTACGTACAACTAGAACCAGCCCTCAAGTTTCCCCGAGGTGGCGCTGCAAGTGGCTCTAGTTTGGACCAACACTCAGAGGAGCACTGGCCCGGGGGGGTAATAAAGATGACCCTTGGGCTCGCGAAAACCCAAGGGAAAGGGCTTAGGTGGCAAATGGTAAAACCAAGGTTGGGCCTTGCTGGAGGAGTTTTATTCAAAGCGAACTGTTAAGGGGGTCCCATAAATCACCCAACCGTGTAAGGAACGCAAAATCAAGGAACATAACACCGGTATCATGGAAACTAGGGTGGCAAGAGTGGAACAAGTCACCGGGCATAAGGCCAGGCCTTCCACCCTTTACCAAGTATATAAGGTGCATTAATTTAAACAGGAGATATTGTGATATCCCAAAATATCCGTGTTCCGACCAGGAACAAACTTCACCTTCACCTGCAACTAACAACGCTATAAGAGGGGCTGAGCAAAAGCGATGACATAGCCAGTCAATGGTTGCTAGGAAAGGTTGGTTAGAGGTTTGTCATGGCAATAGGTAGGCATGGTAAACAATGGCAGGAAGAGCTAACATAGCGATAGAGCGAATACTAGCAAGCAAAGATAGAAATGATTTCGAAGGTATGGTCATCTTGCCTGCAAGGTTCTCAGAGTTGTTGAAGGCTGGATCCTCGTTAGCGTACTCAACAGGTTCCTCGTGCACGTACTCGTCTCCCGGCTCTACCCAAAGCAAGAACACAAGCAAGGAACCACAATAAATCATGGTGCAATGCACAAGCAACATGATGCAATACATGTCATGATATGCGGGATGTGGTATGCAATGCATATGCGTGCTTCGGAAGGAAAGATGATGAACAAGGCATCAACTTGGCAAACCAAGTATGCCGCTGGAAAGATGAGATGATTTCGGTTGAAATCGATATGAAGATCACCGGATTCGGATGCACGGTTTGCAAATGGCAAGCAAGACAAGTATGGCACAAAGCTGCGATTAACAACACGATGCTACTTAGCATGCAACAATAAACTATGCTACAGCACCCCAACATGAAAACAAAGCATATGGCAGTGATCTACAGGAGATGCTTTACAAAAGAGGAACACTGAGCTACGGCTAAATCACAACATAACAAGTTCAAACAAGCATGGAGAAAGTGCATAAAAATATCAGGTTGGACATGGCATAAACAACATCACGAAGCAAGATTCAGAGTAGGTTATCAACATGCTACAGGAGCTTATAATAGCAAAGCAAGGCATGGCATGAATCTACTCAAAGCATAGATCAAAAGTCCCTTACTGACGATAAGCCAAAAGGGATCAGAAAATATGATGGCACCCACGTAAACATAGCAAGTTTCGTTAACAGATTTCAGCAAACAAAACATGGCATTGAAATAATTACGAAGGCACCTTCGTGAGCTCGATGCACTCACTACAGAGCACCTCATGATAAACTAAGCATACATCCATCAAGAAGGCATGTCATAGAAGCTATACATGGCAAGAAACAACATCATAGCATATCCGGACCAACTACAACAACCTCGGCCAGATTGAATAACATGTAAACAATCTGCCAGGAAACATTTTGAAGCAAAAGTAGAGCACGAAAATGACATACTAGACTACTCCATAATTGCAACCAGGACAATGGATGGATAGAGCATAACCATGTTTTTAAAACACCCTTACCGAACTATCTCAAATTATGCATGGATCTCTCTGTAGCAACATGTTTACATGGCATCAAAATTACAGCAGAACAGGAACTAAAATCAGCATTATCACGAAGCCTAGTTTGCATGTTTGTGCTAGTCACCACATTGATCACAAAAATACATGGTAAGCACCTCTGTAAAGAAGACATAGCCTAGTTCAAAACACATTTAGGGGCCAAGTTCATAGGATGCACACATCAATCATGGCAAAAATGACAAAAGAGCTCGTTCTGATAAGAATCTGAAACTAACATTATGAATCCCTCTTCCAACAGCATTTCGGGCATCAAGATGAGCTCAAATGTAAATGATGCAATGGAATGAAATGATGTACTCTTCGAGGCGAACAATCTGACATGCTACATGCCCAAAACGGAGCCATGGGTGCGAAGATGTGATGCGATGAAGATGCAACAAAATAATGGCAGAATATGACAGTGAAAAACGGGGGAGAAGAAAGTCAACCGTAGCGATTTTGGATCTGAGATCCAGATCGAGGGTTTCGCCGGAGTTCCTGTACGCCGGAGGTGAGGGAGGAGGCCGGGGCACCGCGGGAGAGGCGGAGGCTCGCCGGGGCATGGTCGCCGGCGGGGTTGAGGGGGAGGCGGCGGTGCTCGGCGTCGAGGGGCGCGGCGGCGGGGCAGGAGCGGGCGGCCGAGGCGGCCGGCG
>NW_025235558.1:0-6038 GCF_018294505.1 Triticum aestivum | reverse complement strand
AGATAGACTATGAAACCACTCCGATTAGAACGAAATAAGAAAAGAATAAGACTGAAAGGATTTAGGAAGCACTCCGGCTGAAACATGGAGGAATAGAACATGAACTTCACCCAAAGGAGATGGCACTTGACGAGATGAGCAATGCAATGCCTCCGCAAGAATTGAAAGAATTGAATGAAAAGAACTTAGAAGGAAGGATTGAACGGATTTGAATAACTGAGAGGAACGAAGAAATGCAAAACTCCAATTCAAAAGAATACAGAGAATTAATTGCACTTTCAGACGCGAGAAGAAAAGATAATTGAACTCCACCAACAAAATCTTGATGAACTCTTGAAGAAAGAATTAAATCATGAAGAACCACCATGAAGAACTCCGGTGACAAAAAGGATGATGAGATAGAAATGAAGGACGAAAGAATAAGATTAAGCCTTGCGGTGATAGAGATTGAGGTTCCAACGAAAAGGCCGAGAAAAATGAACTCCGGAAAAGAAAAGATGAAAACACTTGGAACTAGAATTTATTCCTCACGAACAAACTCTGAAGGAATGGATTACTCACTTGGATGAAATAAGAATAAGATTTATTGTATGCTTATCCTTCATCAAATTAAATCAATGACAAGCAATGGCTTTTGCATACTACTTATTCTTGTTGAAAAGGATTGAGAAATGACATATCGCAAACTTGAGAAGTTCTTCATGAACCACCGGTATGATTGAAAGAACGAATGGATTGAATGATAATCCAGGAAAAAGAATCTTGAACGAACCACCGTAAGAATTCAAAATTGATTGATGAAAGAGAATGAATCACCGGGAAGAATTGGAAGAACCAAAATGCTAGAGGGGATATAGATGCAAAAGAACAAAAGATTCTGAGCTGATTAAAGAACACTTGAACGAAGCACCGGGATAATTGGAGAACGATAGCTGAAATGAAAGGACAAGAATTCTTTTGGAATAATGGCCTCCGATGAAAAGGAACAGGAGAACAACTTCTGGCACACTCCGGATGGGTAAGAAAAGAATATCTGATGAATGAATAATTGAGAGGATAATAAGAAGCTAGAATCATGAATCTTCGGAAGAACGGCCAAGATTGAGAGGAAAAACTCTTCTTCGGTCTTCAATTGATGACGAGAAACATCACCAAAATTACTGAGATACTCCGGTAGAATGAAAAGCGAAGAGGTTGAGCCAACAATGAAAATGATTTGAAATCGATCTTGAAAGGCATGTGACTGATGGAATCCATTCTTACGTCACACTCCGAAAAGAATTTGATAATAACTCCGGGGAAATTAGAAGAGTCAGGTAAGATCCTGGGAAAAACCTGTGGGTTAGGGCCCACTGAAGAGAAAACACCGTTGAAAAAGGGATGTTGAACAGATAGATGATGCACCAGAACAATTGAAATATTTGAATGAGGTGACAACCTCGAATTAATTCAAACGCGACGAATCTACTGAGATGTCTTGAACACTCTAGAAGGATAAACTGGCGAGAGACGAACGAGCAGGGAGAACACTTGATCCAAGGAAAAGAATACGATCAACACCAAAAAAACATGAATTGAATCCACCGGAGAAGAAAAGGAGATGGAGAATGTCCACCGAGACGAGAATTCACCGGTTGAGATAGTTTACGAAAGACTGAAGAGGCTCCACACGAATGAGATAGATGGTCGAGAGAGAGACATACTCCGGGAAGAAGAGGGTGGGAGGGCGGGAAAACAAAGACAACTTGGAAGGGGAATCGACGAATATCTTGAAGAGAAAACACCGGTTGAAATCATTGAGGAAAGAAATCAAAGACTTTGCACGAGTAGGATGGATACTCGATTACGGACTCCGATTCCAAGAAGAAAAGGGGAGGTCGGGTGGGAAAAGAAGACAACTAAGGATTGAACTCAAAGATGAAGAGACTCGAGTTAACTTGACGAGAAATGCACGGGATCAAAAGAGCTGAGAACCAACGATCGAAAAACCAACTGCGTGATCCTAAAGAAAAATTTGAAGGGGAAGAGGAGTAGTTCAAAACACCTACATCAAGATTTCTCACCAGAGCGACGAAGGGGCTGAGGAGTAAAAAGAATTCCTACTCTCCGATATAACTAGACTCCGAAAAAAGTTTTCTTCTAGACTCAACAACGGCCAAACTACACGATCAATCAAGGGGGATCCTAGGGTCGGTCGAGGCTCTGATACCAACTTATCACGCCCAATATGCGACCCTATCCAAAAGGAACTCGAAGGTCCCACCAAGGATAGACCCGCATATTGAAACACTTTTGCAAGGTGGATATCATTACATCAACATTACATAATATATGGGGATACATACAAGAGGCATACAATGCCACACCAATACAACATCACAATACATAAGAGCATCATCCGACTACGGATGAATCACAAATAGAAACTCAAACGACATCCACCCTGCTAGCCCAGGCTGCCGACCTGGAACCTATCCCCTGATCGAAGAAGAAGCAGAAGCAGAACTCCAAAACAAGCAAGCATCGCTCTCACGTCATGATCATCGCATACCCTGTACCTGCAACTGTTGTTGTAGTAATCTGTGAGCCACGAGGACTCAACAATCCCATTACCATGGGTATCAAGACTAGCAAAGCTTAAAGGGAAAGGAAGGGGGTAAATTGGTGGGCCTGCAGCAGCGACTAAGCATATATGGTGGCTAATATACGCAAATAAGAGCGAGAAGAGAGCAAACGGAACGGTCGTGAAGCTAGCAATGATCAAGAAGTGATCCTGAACTCCTACTTACGTCAAACATAACCCAGAAACCGTGTTCACTTCCTGGACTCCGCCGAGAAGAGACCATCACGGCTACACACGCGGTAGATGCGTTTTAATTCGGATCTGGTGTCAAGTTATCTACAACCGGACATTAACAAATTCCCATCTGCCTATAACCGCAGGCACGGGTTTTGAAAGATTATACCCTGCAGGGGTGTCCCAACTTAGCCCATGACAAGCTCTCGTGATCAACGAAGGATATACCTTCTCCCAGGAAGACCCGATCAGACTCGGAATCCCGGTTTACAAGACATTTCGACAATGGTAAAACAAGACCAGCAAGACCGCCCGATGCGCCGACAATCCCGATAGGAGCTGCACATATCTCGTTCTCAGGGCAACACTGGATGAGCAATCCATACAACTAAAACCAGACCTCAAGTTTCCCTGAGGGGGCGCTGCAAAGGGCTCTAGTTCGGACCAACACTTAGACAAGCACTAGCTTGGGGGGGCTATAATAAAGATGACCCTCGAGAGAGCGACTCCCAAGGGAAAAGTAGGTGGTGGTGAGGAAAATGGTAAAACCAAGGTTGGGCCTTGCTGGAGGAGTTTTATTCAAAGCGAACTGTCGAGGGGGTCCCATAAATCACCCGACCGCGTAAGGAATGCAAAATTCGGGAACATAACACCGGTATGACGGAAACTAGGGCGGCAAGAGTGGAACAAAACACCAGGCATAAGGTCGAGCCTTCCACCCTTTACCAAGTATATAGATGCATTAATAATATAAGAGATATTGTGATATCCCAACCAAAATCCTGTCCACCATGGAGCAAATCTTCAACTTCACCTGCAACTAGCAACGCTATAAGAGGGGCTGAGCAAAAGCGGTAACATAGCCAAACAACGGTTTGCATAGGAAAGGTGTCAAAGGTTAGAGGTTCATGGCAAGATGGGAGGCTTGATAAACATGTGATAGGTAGCGCAGCATAGCGATAGAACGAAGCAACTAGCATAGCAATGATAGTAGTGAGATTCAGGGTAGTGGTCATCTTGCCTGAAATCCCGCAAGGAAGAAGAACGAGTCCATGAAGAAGACGAACGGATGAAGCCACGAAGACGAACCAAGCGTAGACGAACGAATCCTCACGATCGCAACAAAACGGGAACTATCGAGAAGAAGCACACAACATGGTAAACACACCACACATGAACAAGGCATGATGCACAACAAGTATGATGCAAGACAAGACTACATGAAGCTACTCATGGCAAGGGATGATGCAAACAAGAGCAACACATCAAGACAAGTTTAAATGAGGCTGGGAACAACATATAACAATTCCGGTAAGTCCTCATATGCATATTTCGAAATTGGTCCAGATCTGAATAAACATTATGTTCAAGTTGTTAAACAACAAGTTAAGATGCTCCAAGATGATCTACACGAGATTCTAGTCAAGTTACATATAAAGTTCATTTAGTTCGGAGCTACGACCTAGAAGATATGAGCAAAACAAGTTAAACATGGCATTGATGCAAAATGCATCCAAACATCAAGCAAACACCTCAAAACAAGGATGCAACATGATAATATGAAACTATATGCAAAATCAAGCAAGTTTCATATAGAGAACACTCAAAACGGAGCAACGGTTCAACACATGCACTCTATACAAGTTTAAAGGACAAGCTGTCCAAAATAGCAACTACGCATATTGCAAGCATCAAAACAACATGCTACAGCACCCTAACATGATAACAAAAGGCATGGACATGATGTACAGGTAAAGCACAACAAAACATGAACACCGAGCTATCTCTAGAAATCACTAGAACATGCTCAAACACACATGGTAAGATTGCAAGTTATAACAATTTCAGACTTTGCAGAAAATAACATCACGATGCAATGTTTAGAGCTATCAAACAACATGTTACAAGAACTTATCATGGCAAACAAAGGCATGGCATGAATATACTAATTGAATAGATCAAAAGTCCCTTACTGACCATAAGCCAAAAAGGATCAGAAAATATGATGGCACCCACGTAAACATGGCAAGTTATATTACAGATTCATACATGGCAGAAGCAGAATTATGAAGGCATGTTGATGAGCTTGTGCAACTCACTACAGAGCAAAACATGGCATGGCAAGGTAACCAACAGTAAGAAGGCATGTTTGTGAAGCTAAGCATGTCAATAGCAAGGTCATAGGGTACATGGATCACTAGGAAAAGACATGGCAACAACTGAACTTAATGTTAATGGGCTGACAGCAACATTTTCAAGCAACTTTGGAGTAAGATATGAACAAGCTACAGCAACCTATAAATGCAACCAGGGGCATGGATGGATAGATCATGACATGTAGATCAAACCATATTTAGTGGACATCTCCAGATTATGCATAGAATGATTAGTAACAACATGTTTATATAGCATCACGAAATAACAGATTCAGCCTAGCAAAATAGCAACAGCGAGTACCCTACTTAACAAGCTCGATTCACTCACCACAAGTCATTGCATGACAAGATAAGCATAGCATCATCAAGAAGACATGTTTGTGAAACAAATCAAGGCAAAAACAAGTTCATAGCATGCAAGGATCAACTATAGCAAGCTTGGCAAAATTGAATAACACGTAAACAATCTGCCAGGAAACATTTTAAAGCAAAAGTAAAGCACGAAAATGACATGCTAGACTACTCCATAATTACAAACAAGGCATTAATGGATAGACAATAACCATGTGTTCAAAACACCCTTACTGAAGTATCTCAAAATATGCACGGATCACTCTGTAGCATCAAGTTTACATGGCATCAAAATAACAGCAAAACAGGGACTAAAACGGCAACATCACGATGCCTAGTTTGCATGCTTGTGCTAGTCACCACATTGATCACAAAAATACATGGTAAGCACCTCTGTAAAGAAGACATGGCATAGTTCAGAACACATGTAGACATCAACCTCATAGGATGCACACATCAATCATGGCAAAAATGACAAAAAGGCTCGTTCTGTTAACAGACAGCAGACAACATCATGAAGCACTCTTACAACGATGATTCAGGCATCAATATGACCTCAAATGAATATGATGCAATGGAATGAAATGATGTACTCCTTGAGACGAGCAATTTTACATATTACACGCACGAAACGGAGCTACGGATGCAGAGATACAATGCGATGAATATGGCATGATGATGAAAAAATTTAGGGACTTAGACATTTTTCTTTGGAGAAACACAGAGTGAGCGCG
>NW_025235557.1:4771-6040 GCF_018294505.1 Triticum aestivum | reverse complement strand
GTTGGCCGTCAAGACTCGCTGTTTGGGCCGATTCTGGCCCGTATCTTGGATTATTACTCAGTTTTGGGGTCCCAAAGTGATTTCCACGATTAACGAACCTCGGGGTGCGTTTACGTGTTGGTCATCAACACTCGCGGTTTTTGTCGATTCTGACCCGTTTCATGGACTATTACTCACCGTTTTGGGGTCCCAAAGCGTTTTCCATGGTTGTCGAACCCTAAGGCGCGCTTACGTGTCGGTCATCAGCACTCGCAGATTGGGTTGATTTTGGCCCGTTTCTTGGACAATTACTCACTATTGGTGTCCCGAAGTGATTTCCACGATTGACGAACCCCGGGGTGCATTTACGTGTTGGTCATCAACACTCAAAATTTTGGCCAATTCGTGTCCGTTTCGTGGACTATTACTCATAGTTTTCTGGTCCCAGAGCGATTTCCATGATTAACGAACCTCAGGGTGCGTTTACGTGTTGGTCATCAACACTCATGGTTTTTGTCGATTCTCACCCTCTTCATGGACTACTACTCACGGTGTTGGGGGCCCATAGCGATTTCCATGGTTGTCAAACCCCAAGGTGCGCTTACGTGTTGGTCATCAACACTCACAGTTTTTCCCGATTCTGACCCGTTTCATGGACTATAACTCAGTTTTGGGGTCCCGAAGCCATTTCCATGGTTGTCGAACCTCGTGGTGCGTTTACATGTCGGTCATCAACACTCACAATTTTGGCCAATTTTGGTCCGCTTCTTGGACTATTACTCACCATTTTCGGGTCCCGAAGTGATTTCCACGATTAACAAACCCTGGGGTGTGTTTACGTGTCGGTCATCAACACTCACAATTTTGGCCGATTCTTGTCCATTTCGTGCAGTATTACTCAATGTTTTGGGGTCCCAGAGCGATTTCCACGACTGACGATCCCGGGGTGCGTTTACTTGTCCATCGTCATCAATCACAGTTTTGGCTAATTCTGACCCGTTTCATGGACTATTACTCACCGTTTTGGGGTCCCAAAGTGATTTTCATAGTTGTTGAACCCCAAGGTGCGCTTACGTGTCGGTTATCAACACTCGCAGTTTTGGCCGATTCTGGCCTGTTTCGTGGACTTTTACTCACTATTTTGGGGTCCCGGGGTAATTTCCACGGTTAACAAACCTTGGGTTGCGTTTACGTGTCGAGCATCAACACTCGCGGTTTTTGTCGATTCTGACATGTTTCCTGGACTATTACTCACCCTCTTGGGGTCCCAAAGCGATTTCCATGATTGTC
>NW_025235557.1:0-2003 GCF_018294505.1 Triticum aestivum | reverse complement strand
AACCTTGGGTTGCGTTTACGTGTCGAGCATCAACACTCGCGGTTTTTGTCGATTCTGACATGTTTCCTGGACTATTACTCACCCTTTTGGGGTCCCAAAGCGATTTCCATGATTGTCGAACCCCAAGGTGCGCTTACGTGTCGGTCATCCACACTCACAGTTTGGGCCGACTCTGGCCCGTTTCCTGGACTACTCCTCAGTTTTGGTTCCCAAAGTGATTTTCGCGGCTGAAGAACCCCGGGGTGCGTTTACGTGTCGGTCATCAACACTCACTATTTTGGCCAATTCTGGTCAGTTTCGTGGAATATTACTCACTGTTTTCGGGTCCCAGAGCGATTTCCATGATTAACGAACCCCAAGGTGCATTTACGTGTCGGTCATCAACACTCGTGGTTTTTGTCGATTCTGACCCGTTTCATGGACTATTTCTCACCGTTTTGGGGTCCCAAAGGGATTTCCATGGTTGTGGAACCCCAAGGTGTGCTTATGTGTTGGCCGTCAAGACTCGCTGTTTGGGCCGATTCTGGCCCGTATCTTGGATTATTACTCAGTTTTGGGGTCCCAAAGTGATTTCCACGATTAACGAACCTCGGGGTGCGTTTACGTGTTGGTCATCAACACTCGCGGTTTTTGTCGATTCTGACCCGTTTCATGGACTATTACTCACCGTTTTGGGGTCCCAAAGCGATTTCCATGGTTGTCGAACCCCAAGGGGCGCTTACGTCTCGGTCATCAGCACTCGCAGATTGGGTTGATTTTGGCCCGTTTCTTGGACAATTACTCAGTATTGGTGTCCCGAAGTGATTTCCACGATTGACGAACCCCGGGGTGCATTTACGTGTTGGTCATCAACACTCAAAATTTTGGCCAATTCTTGTACGTTTCGTGGACTATTACTCATAGTTTTCTGGTCCCAGAGCGATTTGCACGATTAACGAACCTCGGGGTGCGTTTACGTGTCGGTCATCAACACTCATGGTTTTTGTCGATTCTCACCCTCTTCATGGACTACTACTCACGGTGTTGGGGGCCCATAGCGATTTCCATGGTTGTCGAACCCCAAGGTGCGCTTACGTGTCGGTCATCAACACTCGCGGTTTTGGCCAATTTTGGTCCGCTTCTTGGACTATTACTCACCATTTTCGGGTCCCGAAGTGATTTCCACGATTAACAAACCCTGGGGTGTGTTTACGTGTCGGTCATCAACACTCACAATTTTGGCCGATTCTTGTCCATTTCGTGCAGTATTACTCAATGTTTTGGGGTCCCAGAGCGATTACCACGACTGACGATCCCGGGGTGCGTTTACTTGTCCATCGTCATCAATCACAGTTTTGGCTAATTCTGACCCGTTTCATGGACTATTACTCACCGTTTTGGGGTCCCAAAGTGATTTTCATAGTTGTTGAACCCCAAGGTGCGCTTACGTGTCGGTTATCAACACTCGCAGTTTTGGCCGATTCTGGCCTGTTTCGTGGACTTTTACTCACTATTTTGGGGTCCCGGGGTAATTTCCACGGTTAAAAACCTTGGGTTGCGTTTACGTGTCGAGCATCAACACTCGCGGTTTTTGTCGATTCTGACATGTTTCCTGGACTATTACTCACCCTCTTGGGGTCCCAAAGCGATTTCCATGATTGTCGAACCCCAAGGTGCGCTTACGTGTCGGTCATCAACACTCGCGGTTTTTCCCGATTCTGACCCGTTTCATGCACTATAACTCAGTTTTGGGGTCCCGAAGCCATTTCCATGGTTGTCGAACCTCGTGGTGCGTTTACATGTCGGTCATCAACACTCACAATTTTGGCCAATTTTGGTCCGCTTCTTGGACTATTACTCACCATTTTCGGGTCCCGAAGTGATTTCCACGATTAACAAACCCTGGGGTGTGTTTACGTGTCGGTCATCAACACTCACAATTTTGGCCGATTCTTGTCCGTTTCGTGCAGTATTACTCAATGTTTTGGGGTCCCAGAGCGATTTCCACGATTGACGATCCCGGG
>NW_025235556.1:4353-6041 GCF_018294505.1 Triticum aestivum | reverse complement strand
CCGCCCTCTCTGCAGCCATCCTGATCCCTTCCGCTGCAAGCTCCTCCTTAGCTTTCACTAGGTCCAATTTTAACTGTGCCACCTCCGCATCATGCTGAGCTTGATCCGCCGGGTCAACCGTGGCGGTTAACAGGGCCGTCATCTTGTCCGTGAGGTCCATCAGCACCTGAGCCGGAGAAGGCACCGGGTTTCCCGCTCCAGCAGCGGGGTTCTGAACAGGCTGCGCGCCAGCCATAAAGACTCCAACCTGACTTGGCGGCTCAAACGGGTCCGGAATACTGTCACCGTCGGAACAACCCATGAGCCTGCCATCTTGAAGTTGATACAACGAGTTTGACTCATCGGTGGCCGACTCGCCGTCAGAGCCGGCGGCCACCTCATCACCGGACCTAGATGGATCAGAGGGCCCTCCATGGATACATCCCACAAAAGCGCGCCTTAAGGCAGGCCGGGCCCGGGCGGGTCGTGCACGCTGAGCCGTTTCGATGAGATCGGCGCAGAGATCCGGCTCAGGGCCCGGCTCACCAATCTTGCCAATGAAAACATGAATTCCGCTGAAGGGGACCCGGTACCCGTACTCAATTGAGCCGGCGTCGGGGCCCCAGTTTGCATCGTCGATGTAGAGCTTGCCGCGATGACTCTTGGTCATCCGGCCCACAGCGTATCCCTTGAGCCCTTCGAAGCTGCCCTTCAAGAACTCAAATCCACCGTGCGCTGGCCCCACGGTGGGCGCCAACTATCATGGAATTGTCACGGCAGATGTCCTTGAGCTAGGACTTAGTCATGGAGCCATCGCAACTAGGAAGCTTAAAGGGGTTAATGCGGGACAAGGAACACGAGGGTTTATACTGGTTCGGCCCCTTACGGTGAAGATAAAAGCCTACGTCCAGTTTGAGGTGGTATTGATTAGGGTTACGATCACCAGGGAGCTAAACTGCTATGCCCGGCTCTCAATGAGATTGTTGTCGCCCTCAAACTGCTGCCGGGTCGTCCCTCTATATAGGGAGGCTGACGCCCTGCAGCTGTCAGAGTCCCGGCCGGCTCATAAGAGTGTCCGGCTCGGACTCTCAACTATTCTTGCCTTACACTACAAGTTCTACCATAATAATGATTGTAACTACGGGCCTTAAGCGATATCCGGGTCTTAAGCCCATCTTTGGCCCACCGTCTTTAAGCTTGGCGCCGGGCTTCTGGCAATGACCATATGAGTAACCCGGCCCCTCCTGGCGGGTGACTCTAAGGTCTATATCCTCAACACCTCCCATATTGCCATGTCAGCCTCTAACCATCCTTTCCTAGCAAACCGTTGTTTGGCTAAGTTACCGCTTTTGCTCAGCCCTTCTTATAGCATTGCTAATTGCAGGTGAAGTTGAAGTTTGTTCCATGTTGGAACATGGATACTTTGGGATATCACAATATCTCTTATTTAATTAATGCATCTATATATTTTGGTAAAGGGTGGAAGGCTCGGCCTTATGCCTGGCGTTTTGTTCCACTCTTGCCGCCCTAGTTTCTGTCATACCGGTATTATGTTCCTTGAGTTTGCGTTCCTTACGCGGTTGGGTGATTTATGGGACCCCCTTGACAGTTCGCCTTGAATAAAACTCCTCCAGCAAGGCCCAACTTTGGTTTTACCATTTGCCACCTAAGCTTTTCCCCCGGGTTTTCGCGAGCCCGAGGGTCATCTT
>NW_025235556.1:0-3614 GCF_018294505.1 Triticum aestivum | reverse complement strand
TCAGCGGAGTCCGGGAAGTGAACACGATTTGAGTTATGAATGACGTAAGTAGGAGTTCAGGATCACTTCTTGGTCATTTCTAGATGACGACCGTTCCGTTGCTTCTCTTCTCGCTCCCTTCTGCGTATGTTAGCCACCATATATGCTTATTGCCTACTGCAGCTCCACCTCATTACTCCATCCTTTCCTACAAGCTTAAATAGTCTTGATCTCGCGGGTGTGAGATTGCTGAGTCCTCGTGACTCACAGATTCTACCAAAACAGTTGCAGGTGCCGACGATGCCAGTGCAGATGATGGGGTCGATCTCAAGTGGGAGTTCGACGAGGAACGTGGTCGTTACTATGTGTCTTCTCCTGATGATCAGTAGTGGAGCCCAGTTGGGACGATCGGGGATCTAGCATTTGGGGTTGTCTTATTTTCATTTGGATCTTGACCGTAGTCGGTCTATGTGTGTATTTTGGATGATGTATGAATAATATTTATGTATTGTGTGAAGTGGCGATTGTAAGCCAACTCTTTATCACATTCTTGTTCATTACATGGGATTGTGTGAAGATGACCCTTCTTGCAACAAAACCACAATGCGGTTATGCCTCTAAGTCGTGCCTCGACACGTGGGAGATATAGCCGCATCGTGGGCGTTACAAGTTGGTAATCAGAGCCATCCCCGACTTAGGAGCCCCCTGCTTGATCGAATCGCTGGCGTTGTTGAGTCTAGAACAAAAATGTTTTGAGTCTTAGGATTATATATATCGGAGAGTAGGATTCTTTTACTCCTCAGTCCCTTCGTCGCTCTGGTGAGGTCTCCTGACGTAGAAGTTTTGACTATTCTCTCCTCAAATTTCACTAAAAAATTTAGGATCACGCGGGTATCTTGGAATCGTTCCGATGGTTTTGTGACGAGAACATTGTTCTTGGTGCCTCCTGACATTTAGGGGTTGTGGCAGTGTCCCGGGGAGTTGAGCTCCGAGGTGTTGTCGTCACAATTTTATCGTTGCAGTTCTGGAATACCTGAGTTTCGCCGACATCGAAATCTCTTTTCTGCAGTTGTTGGTGAGATCACCTTGACGCCACCCAGTACTGGGGCGGGAGTTCGGGAGTATTGCCATAACTAGTATAACGGATGCTTTTCGAAGGTTGAGGTAAACGATTTCCGAAGGTTTCTTGGTTATGTGTTGACGGATGCATACAGCTGGATCTAGGGATTGCTAGTTTGGGTGATATATTTTGTGTCCCCTGTATCCCCAACACCAGATTGCATAACCAGAAAGTTTCGGGAGTTTATAAGTGGGAATTCAAGTAGCCTTAGGATATCTTTCCGACAGACGCATGATATGAGATTGGGGTTCGACGTCTAGTGGTCCGCCTGTACACGGTTGGTTTTACAGTGGTCTCGTAGTGTCTTAAAGAGTCCTTGGCTATGCCGACTCGGGGACGCTTCGTATGTCATGTGCACAACCTTGTACATGATGGTGTTGTACGATCGAGCCCGTGTGGGCCCCACCACGAAAACTTCGGACGAAATCTCTATCATATGTTTGTTCCGGCTTATTCTGCAAGCCAATACTTTGTTTTGTTTTGAATTGTGGTATTCGAGTTGCTTCGAAGTCAATTGTTGATTCCATATCTTTTTTCAAGTGGCTTCTCAACATAATGGAAGTGTGAAGATTTACGATGGAATTGATTCGTTCATCTTCGTTCGAATGTTTATTGTGAAGACTATATGTTGCAATTTCTATCCGTTGATTCTACTTATCTATTTGTCTATCAAGATGCTAACGGATGTCACCCTCTTCAGGATGGCTCCGCCAACGCGTCAGAATCCGGAACGCAATGAAGGGAGTCAGGCGAACCCTCCGCCACCACCTCCGCCTCCGGAGGCATGGCAAGCTATCATGGCAGCCACCAACGCCAATGCTCAGATGATTCTGCAAATCTTGCAAGAACGCACCCAAGGGCAAGGCAATCAAGGTCAAGGCAACAATCAGCTTCACTTCGCTACCCTCAACCAGTTTCTCGCAAATCAGCCCAAGTCTTTCAGCTACTGTGCCGAGGCCACGGATGCCGATGATTGGCTCGTGGACATCAACAAGCATTTTGAATGTAGCAATGTCAGGCCTGAGGACTATGTCCAGTTCGCTTCTTTTCAGCTCAAGGACCAAGCTGCTGATTGGTATCAACAATACAAAGATTCCAGAGGAGGTCATGTGATCACTTGGACTGACTTCTGTCGGGACTTCAAAGTGCACCACATTCCACAAAGTGTTGTTGAGAGCAACCGTGAGGAGTTCCGCAATCTCAAGCAAGGCAACATGTCTGTGTATCAATACAACATCCAGTTTCAGAAACTTGCTCGCTTCGCTAAACAAGACGTTCCTGATGAAAAGAGCATGATCTATCACTTCAGAGGTGGCCTTAGAGAGGATCTGCAGTTAGCTCTCGTTCTTGTTGAGCCTACTCAGTTTGATCAATTCTATAACATGGCACTGAAGCAAGAGGCTGCTCAGCTCAAGTGTGAGGCTTCTAAGAAAAGAGTCAGGGATGCAGTTCAGTCTTCTTCTTCCTCACTTGTGGCAGCTAAGCAACAGAAGTTCTGGTTGCCTCCTCCTCCTCCGTTTCGTCAGCCTTACCAGCAGAAGAACAAAGGTGGCCATGTTTCTTCCAACTCTTCCAACTCTGGCTATCAGAACAAGTCTCAGAATCAAGCTCCAAAGTCCAATGCTCCTTATCACCGTCCACTCTCAGAGGTGACTTGCAACAAGTGTCAGCAGAAAGGTCACTATGCTAACAAGTGCTTCAATCAAAGGCGCCTTCCGCCTCCTCCTCCTCCTGTCAGATCTTCCAGCAATGCAGTGGTCAAGCATAATCCAAAGTCTGCAAAGGTGAACATGATGAATGCAGCTCAAGCGGAGGAATCTACTGATGTGATAATGGGTAATCTTCCAGTTAATGATATTCCTGCAAAAGTTTTATTTGATACTGGTGCATCGCATTCTTTCATTTCAAGACCTTTTGTGGCTATGCATGATCTGGTTACTGAAGTATTGCCGAGTCCTCTGTCTATTGTTTCCCCGGCTCGACAGATGACTTCTCGAGCATTCGTTCGGGATTCCGTAATCAAGATGGGAAACTATAAATTTCTGTCTTCTCCAGTTGTTCTTGGTGACTCGGATATTGATCTTATTCTCGGGATGGGCTGGCTTTCTAAGCACAAAGCTCATCTTGATTGTGCTGCCAGGGAAATTCAATTGACACACTCTTCTGAGGATGTGATCATTTATGCCGCTCGTGATGAAACCATTCGGTTATTTTCTCTCAATGAGAAGGGCAAGTTGAATGTCATCTCTCAAATTCCAGTCATTTGTGAGTACCAAGATGTCTTTCCAGAAGAGCTTCCGGGTATGCCTCCTCACCGGCCAGTTGAGTTCATTATCGATCTAGAGCCTGGCACGGAACCCGTTTGCAAGCGTCCATACAAGCTTGGACCCAAGGAGCTGAAGGAATTGAAGAAACAGCTCGATGAACAAGAGCGTCTGGGTTTGATCATACCGAGTTCATCTCCATGGGGTTGTGGTGTTCTTTTTGTCCGGAAGAAGGATGGCACAGACCGACT
>NW_025235555.1:0-6041 GCF_018294505.1 Triticum aestivum | reverse complement strand
TGCAGCGACGACACAGAGGAACTGTCAATGAAAGCACCAATGTCGGTGTCAAAACCGGCGGATCTCGGGTAGGGGCTCCCGATATGTGCGTCTAAGGCTAATGGTAACAGGAGGCAAGGGACACGATGTTTTACCCAGGTTCGGGCCCTCTCGATGGAGGTAATACCCTACTTCCTGCTCGATTGATCTTGATGATATGAGTATTACAAGAGTAGATCTACCACGAGTTCGTAGAGGCTAAACCCTGGAAGCTAGCCTATCATTCTGATTGTTCCTGTCCTACGGACCAAACCATCCGGTTTATATAGACACCGAAGGGGGCTAGGGTTACACAAAGTCGGTTACAAAGAAGGAGATCCAACATCCGGATCGCTAAGCTTGTCTTCCACGCAGAGGAGAGTCCCATCCGGACACGAGGCAAAGTCTTGAGTCTTGTATCTTCATAGTCCAACAGTCCGGCCAAAGTATATAGTCCGGCTATCCGGATACCCCCTTATCTAGGACTCCCTCACCCATCCTCTCCCCATCGCCATGGCTGCCGCCTCGGGCTCTGTTTGGTTCCGGCGATGCCGCACTCCTCTCACCCTTCCTTCACCACCACTTCAAACCCCAGGGGCCGGCGAGTCTTGCCGTAGCCTCAGCCCCTCCTCCCCACCGTCGTAGCTGTATGTTCACTAGCGGCCGAAGCCCTTCTCCGCCGCAAGCCCTGCTGCTCCTTTCCCAGTCCTCCTCGCTGGAAACGGAGACCCCCACGGGATGCGCCACTCCTCGGGGAGCACGCCGGTGGCCGGAGCCTCGCCGGAGGTGGCCCGTGTCGCTGGGGCTCATTGCCAGAGTGCGACCATCCTCTGCCCCGTGGGCGCACGTCGGGGAGAAGAAGGAGACGGCCAGGAGGAGGCATTGACTTGGCCAGGCAGGCCCCGCGCCTTTCCCTGACCCCACCTGGCAGCGACCCTAGCGCTCGGCCCCACCTCTACCGTGTTGACTGGTCCTGCCAACGTAGATAAGTGGCGGCGCCCCGCCGCGAAGCTGTTTCCCTGCTTTGAAAACGTATTCTCAGAAAAGACGTGTTCTGTTTAAACTATCAGGGACCTGTTTGTAGAAATATTTTTACAGACTAGTCCCTGAGCTTTATACGTCCGTATCTTTTTACCCGTAACTCCAAATCAGGTGATTCCAAAGCCCACATCTTCGTTTCATTGAGCCTGTTCTGATGGAATCATTTTCACCATGTTTGAACATTCTGAAAATGACCATTTTGCCCTTGTCCGTAAACAGCCCCCTCTGAGAGAGAACTATTTCCGGCAAATCTTTCTGCGATCGTTTCACACTTCTTCCCAGAGTATTTGTCGACCCCCAGGCAAGCCAACATCTTATCATGAGCCCTGAACTTGCATGTTGACTTTGCTTGCACCTTGTGTATGTGGAGTTACAGTTGTTTCTTCTTGTTTTCGTTTGCAGTTATTTCGTTATGCTTAACGTGCATGCTTGTGTTCTCATGATATCTTCTGCCATGATAATTAGAATATTGTTATTGATAATGCCTTGTCACTACTCTACTTTAATTTCATGTCATTGTTATAAAATGTTATGATGATTGTAATACACCGTTGATATGCTAGTACTTGGTATTGTCATGTTCTTTGTGCTATAGTTGTTCACTTGAGAAGCGTGGTATGTTATTAAAGCATTCGTATGTTGCATGCTAGCTATTGCATTCATGTTAAAAATGCTTGCATGATGATTGATGATGGAGAAGTTAATAATATGACTTAATAACGAACCTCCTCCGCCAACGATGGGATCGAGTCATAGTGCCACCAAATCGAGCTTTTCTTTCCAGTGCAGCCACATTTGCCTGTTGTGGGCAGGCCCCAACTGGGTCTATTGTCATGCCTCTCGCTGGTGCCTCCAACGAGGGAAGGTTATGGGTGTGCGGTACCCTGGCACGGTAAGCAGACATAACCTTGTGTGCCCGTAGTTGGTTTTGAGCTCATGTCCCCGTTTGGGACCGTTTTGCCACGAGGTGGCTGTTTTGCCACGACGGTGGCCGTTGGTGTCTGGGGTAGACACGAGGCCACCCATGACTTAGCCAAGTGGGGAGTTAGTCGGAGTGGCCAGGAGAGTGTTATGGCAGTAGGACGGTTTTGTTGGAATGCTGTTGGTCCACCCTAATGGGAGTGCGAGGCCATGGGTTCCTTGGTGTGGGTACAATGCGCTACCTCTGCAGTGTGTATTTAATCTATCGATAGCCGCGTCCTCGGTCATGGGCACAAGTTTGTAGTTGGTCACACTATCAGGTCTTGGTCGAAATGGATGATAAATCTGAAATAATTAAGTTGATGATTAATAAACAATGTCATGACTTGGACTATGAGGCAGTCGTGAGTAATCACGATGATGTGTTGATATGAGCACGAGACAAGGTCTCGGTGAGTGTTGAACCAAGAGTGGTTCCGTTTGTGATCCATGAGTGATCACCATTTTGGTTGCGAGGCAACTCGTTGAACCGAGTATGGTTCCGTTTGTGATCCGTGAGTGATCACCGTTTGGTTACAAGGTAACCCGTTGTACCGAGCATGCTACCGTTTGTGATCCGTGAAAGATCACCGTTCGGTTGCGAGGCAACCTGTTGGTAAGAGAGTCCGAGGGACTCCGTGCACAAGTTTGGTTGCATTGCACGAGTAGTAAGTTGTTATTTGCATTTAAAGAGCCATGGTAGAACATGAGATGATTTCATGAAGTTAGCATGTTATGTCTGCATTGGATATGATTGGTAGTTTATTTTCAGCATAGTTTCATGATGCCATGCCATGTTTTGATTGAACTTATGTCATGCTTAGATTATGCCATGTTATGATCAAGAGGCTATTGCCATGCTAACTGATGCCATGATGCTGTTCATGCTTAGTTTGATTTATGACTCTAGTTAATATCATGCCATACTTAGTTTCTGCTATGAGATAGGTTGTTGCCGACGCTTGGTTCTTGCTTTGTCATCTGTTTGTTTGGATGCTATATATTTGGTTGTCTTGAAAGAACATTCAATGTACTGACCTGGTGTGTCATGCCAATTTCGTAGGTCGTGCTCGAATTGTTCGCTTGTTCCGTCGTGCTAGGCCATAATCTTGCTAGTCCTGTGAATTGGGGAGCCCAGCCAGAGTGATATGCTGCCAAGACTTCCGCCGCCATAGACTTCTGTGTCATGTAAATAGACTTAGGGCTATGCCAGAAGATTATATTCATCACTGATGTATTCATATATACATGTATTTGATGAATATTCTTGTACCTGGAATGTTGTACCATGGACCTGTCATGTGTCAGGTGTTATACTGGGCTGACGTGCGAAGGCCCCTGCTCCATGCGGATCAGGGTGCCACAGAAATCATAGCACCCAGGCCCAAAGTGACAAGCATTAAGCATAGCAAAGTCATAGCAACATCAATCTAAGAACATAGTGGACACTAGGGATCGGGACCTAACAAAACTAACTCGATTACATAATGAATCTCATCCAACTCCTCACCGACCAACGAGCCTACGAAGGAATTACTCACTCCCGATGGGGAGCATCATGGAATTGGCGATGGAGATGGGTTGGTGATGACAAAGAACGAAGAACCCCCTCTCCGGAGCCCCAAACAGACTCCAGATCTGCCCTCTCGAGGAAGAACATGGCTTGGTGGCGGATCCGTCTTATGGATCACGATAATTCTTTCTCCCTGATTTTTTCTGAAATAATGTGATTTTATAGTATCAGGGGGATCGTCAGCAGGGCCACCAGGTGGGTACAACCCACCTGGGCGCGCCAGGAGAGGGGGCGCGCCCTGGTGGGTTGTGCCCCCCCTCCCCTCTCTAGTGGGTCTTGGCTCCAAAAATCCTCTTTTATTCCATAAAAATTCCTCGCAAAGTTTTGTTCCATTCTGAGAACTTTTATTTCTGCACAAAAACAACACCATGGTAGTTCTGCTAAAAACAACGCCAGTACAGGGTTAGTTTCATTCAAATCATGCAAATTAGAGTCCAAAACAAGAGGAAAAGCATGAGAAAAAGTCGATACATTGGAGACGTATCACACCGCCACCCCTTCCCCGCGGCCGACACGGGAGCTGGAGACGCTGGAGGAGAGCAACATCAGCGATGCCTCGACGGCCACGCTCCGCTTGGCAACGGGCACAGCCGCAACAATGATGCCCGGTCTAGGGCGAACTGCCACCCTTCGGCTGTCCCCGTCGCGGGTGCGACCACTACTCGGGCACTTTCCCCTGGGCGAGTCGACCTAGCTGCTACACCCAGTGGAGCCATCGGCCCTTGAGCGCCTCCGCCACACCACCCTGTCACCCAGGTGGTTGCACCGCAAAAGTGCGGGCGCAATGCTGCCGCCGCTGGCTCCGTCAGGAGCTGAGTGATTGACTGCATCATCATCCGTGCCAAGCACAGCCTCGAAGGCCATGGTGTCGGCTCAGCTGCTGCTGAGGTTTCTGCCTCTGACCGAGAAGATGGACGAATGGCGTGCCACCATCCAAAGTCTTCTCGGTTTCACCGAAGCCAAGGGCTCACAACGAGCTATCCCACCGCAACCTCCCCAAGCGATGGCGATGGCCCATGCTGCTGCCCATACGGAGGGAGCCGTCCCCACGGTGCAGTCCCCGCCACGGCAGCCAGCATGGGTGCGACCAAATCAAGACCCCGATGACATCTTGATGGCCTCCTCTATTCCTCGAGCACGTCCAGTCCAACGACAAACCCTGGAAGACAGGCGAAGAGGAGACATGTGCATCGTCGAGCAATGCCACATCGACCTCCTCTGAGCCGACGGGCACGACAACGCCGGCATCGACGAGCCCGCGCTCGGTGTTGATGGGCCCCTGTCCTTCAAGGTAGGCTGCCCTGCCTTCACCCGTGAGTTGCGGCAAGTCCTTTGGCCGTCCGTTCGCACCTTCAAGCCAAAGATACCCTAGAAGTACGATGGGAGGCTGAGCCCGGCAGAGTTCCTGGGCATCTACACCATTGCTATTCTGGCTGCCAGGGGAAGAGATGAGAAGGTGTTCGCCAACTACTTCCCATTGTCCCTCAATTCCAATGTGAGGTCTTGGCTGATGCACCTGCCGGAGAACTCTATTTCATCATGGGAAGACTTGTGCCACGAGTTCATCGGTGCTTTCACCGGTGGCCACCAGGAGCCGGGTCATCCCAGCGATCTACAGCTTCTCCAACAAAAGGAAGGAGAAACCCTCTGGAAGTATTTACAGAGATTCAACAAAGTTCATAGAAATATTCCAAATATCCATCTGGAAGCCATGATAGCTACCTTCCAATCCAATGTGCGGAACCACCGGCTCCGTTCTAAGATGAACGTGCGGTTGCCCAAGACTGTGAAGGAGTTGTACACCCTAGTGGATAAGTGTGCTTGGATGGAGGAAGGAAGGAAGTTGCCTGGAGAGGAAGATTGCATCAATGTTGATTTAGAGGATGATGATGAGTCCACTAGTCAGAAGAAGGGCAAGAAGCGAAGTAAGAAGCGGAGGGATAAGGCGTTATTGACTGTTGAAGGATCAAGCACCCCTAGTACTGGCAAGATCACCAAGGCTGAAGCCCCCAGCAAGGAGGTTGCCATGTGCGATGATTGCAGGGAAGCTACGGCTACCAATAAGGTCGGATAGGGTGATGGGCCGTACTGCAAGATCCATCGGACCAAAGGCCACGACATTCAAGAGTGCTATTAGGTTGAGCAGTTGGTCAAGAGACAGAGAGAAGAATATGAGAAGCGTGATAAGGAAAAGGGTCAGAATATCGTTGGCGGTAAGGGCCGAGGTGATGAAGCAAATCGCCCCGGCAAACCCCTTTGGAGTAAAGGAAAACCCGCCAGGGACCAGGAGAAGGAAGCCTGTGATGATGAGAGTGATAGAGGGGATGAAGAGGAAACCAGTGAGCAAGAGTTCCAGAAGGCCACTGACGCCCTGTGCATTGACGGGGGTGCATCTCTGCACACCTCCCACCGCCAGCTCAAGCGGTGGGCACGGGAAATCAATGCCGTG
>NW_025235554.1:4763-6042 GCF_018294505.1 Triticum aestivum | reverse complement strand
GGAGTGGATGTAGCTGTGGGTTTGGCCCGGATGTTGCTCCAAAGTGTTCCTCTGGGCCGACCTAACACAACCGGGTGGAGAGGTCCACTGGTCAAAGCCCGTCCGTGCAAAGTCAAAGGGCTAGATCCCGTGGTCAAACGCTACAGGGTTAGCCGGGACGGGGGCCCTGGGGGTAGCAATGCCACCGGAGCGTCGTACCGGGCCCTCATACATGCGGGGTGGTGTTGTGGCATGTCCGAAGAGGCGGCACGCGTCTCCGGGTTGTGGCCCCCCTCAAGGACGGCAATGAAACGGTAGTAGACGTTCTGCGGTAACGATGCAGCGTGAATATTATTAAATACTTGGAGCGCGATAAAATCATGAGTTTTTTACACAACGTGGGCACATGTGCTATAGGACTGATGGTAATTTTTCATAATTTTTTGTGATAGAGAAGTATTTGAACACTTCCCTCTACGCGGATTGCTCTTCGCACGTCTACGACTGTGGCCGGCGGCCTCCGGGGGCTAGCATACCGTCAAATCTTGCGTAGGCGGCCTCTCACAAATCTGGAAGTGTTGAGGCGGTTGCAAACGCCCAGCACGCGTCTCCGGGGTGTGCCCCCCCCCTCACGGACGCCGCCGCCGCCGGCACCTGGAGGGGGGAAACGGACGTGTCGGGTCTACACGGAGTGGATGTAGCTGTGGGTTTGGCCCGGATGTTGCTCCAAAGTGTTCCTCTGGGCCGACCTAACACAACCGGGTGGAGAGGTCCACTGGTCAAAGCCCGTCCGTGCAAAGTCAAAGGGCTAGATCCCGTGGTTAAACGCTACAGGGTTAGCCGGGACGGGGGCCCTGGGGGGTAGCAATGCCACCGGAGCGTCGTACCGGGCCCTCATACATGCGGGATGGTGTTGTGGCATGTCCGAAGAGGCGGCACGCCTCTCCGGGTTGTGGCCCCCCTCACGGACGGCAATGAAACGGTAGTAGACATTCTGCGGTAACGATGCAGCGTGAATATTATTAAATACTTGGAGCGCGATAAAATCATGAGTTTTTTACAGAACGTGGGCACATGTGCTATAGGACTGATGGTAAGTTTTCATAATTTTTTGTGATGGAGAAGTATCTGAACACTTCCCTCTACGCGGATTGCTCTTCGCACGTCTACGACTGTGGCCGGCGGCCTCCGGGGGCTAGCATACCGTCAAATCTTGCGTAGGCGGCCTCTCACAAATCTGGAAGTGTTGAGGCGGTTGCAAACGCCCAGCACGCGTCTCCGGGGTGTGCCCCCCCCCCCC
>NW_025235554.1:0-3629 GCF_018294505.1 Triticum aestivum | reverse complement strand
AAATGGACGCGTCGGGTCTACACGGAGTGGATGTAGCTGTGGGTTTGGCCCGGATGTTGCTCCAAAGTGTTCCTCTGGGCCGACCTAACACAACCGGGTGGAGAGGTCCACTGGTCAAAGCCCGTTCGTGCAAAGTCAAAGGGCTAGATCCCGTGGTCAAATGCTACAGGGTTAGCCGGGACGGGGGCCCTAGGGGGTAGCAATGCCACCGGAGCGTCGTAGCGGGCCCTCATACATTGGGGGTGGTGTTGTGGCATGTCCGAAGAGGCGGCACGCGTCTCCGGGTTGTGGCCCCCCTCACGGACGACAATGAAACGGTAGTAGACGTTCTGCGGTAACGATGCAGCGTGAATATTATTAAATACTTGGAGCGCGATAAAATCATGAGTTTTTTACACAACGTGGGCACATGTGCTATAGGACTGATGGTAATTTTTCATAATTTTTTGTGATGGAGAAGTATCTGAACACTTCCCTCTACGCGGATTGCTCTTCGCACGTCTACGACTGTGGCCGGCGGCCTCCGGGGGCTAGCATACCGTCAAATCTTGCGTAGGCGGCCTCTCACAAATCTGGAAGTGTTGAGGCGGTTGCAAACGCCCAGCACGCGTCTCCGGGGTGTGCCCCCCCCCCCCCTCACGGATGCCGCCGCCGCCGGCACCTGGAGGGGGGAAACGGACGCGTCGGGTCTACACGGAGTGGATGTAGCTGTGGGTTTGGCCCGGATGTTGCTCCAAAGTGTTCCTCTGGGCCGACCTAACACAACCGGGTGGAGAGGTCCACTGGTCAAAGCCCGTCCGTGCAAAGTCAAAGGGCTAGATCCCGTGGTCAAACGCTACAGGGTTAGCCGGGACGGGGGCCCTGGGGGGTAGCAATGCCACCGGAGCGTCGTACCGGGCCCTCATACATGTGGGGTGGTGTTGTGGCATGTCCGAAGAGGCGGCACGCGTCTCCGGGTTGTGGCCCCCCTCACGGATGGCAATGAAACGGTAGTAGACGTTCTGCGGTAACGATGCAGCGTGAATATTATTAAATACTTGGAGCGCGATAAATTCATGAGTTTTTTACACAACGTGGGCACATGTGCTGTAGGACTGATGGTAATTTTTCATAATTTTTTGTGATGGAGAAGTATCTGAACACTTCCCTCTACGCGGATTGCTCTTCGCACGTCTATGACTGTGGCCGGCGGCCTCCGGGGGCTAGCATACCGTCAAATCTTGCGTAGGCGGCCTCTCACAAATCTGGAAGTGTTGAGGCGATTGCAAACGCCCAGCACGCGTCTCCGGGGTGTGCCCCCCCCCCTCACGGACGCCGCCACCGCCGGCACCTTGAGGGGGGAAACGGACGCGTCGGGTCTACACGGAGTGGATGTAGCTGTGGGTTTGGCCCGGATGTTGCTCCAAAGTGTTCCTCTGGGCCGACCTAACACAACCGGGTGGAGAGGTCCACTGGTCAAAGCCCGTCCGTGCAAAGTCAAAGGGCTAGATCCCGTGGTCAAACGCTACAGGGTTAGCCGGGACGGGGGCCCTGGGGGTAGCAATGCCACCGGAGCGTCGTACCGGGCCCTCATACATGCGGGGTGGTGTTGTGGCATGTCCGAAGAGGCCGCACGCGTCTCCGGGTTGTGGCCCCCCTCACGGACGGCAATGAAACGGTAGTAGACGTTCTGCGGTAACGATGCAGCGTGAATATTATTAAATACTTGGAGCGCAATAAAATCATGAGTTTTTTACACAACATGGGCACATGTGCTATAGGACTGATGGTAATTTTTCATAATTTTTTGTGATGGAGAAGTATCTGAACACTTCCCTCTACGCGGATTGCTCTTCGCACGTCTACGACTGTGGCCGGCGGCCTCCGGGGGCTAGCATACCGTCAAATCTTGCGTAGGCGGCCTCTCACAAATCTGGAAGTGTTGAGGCGGTTGCAAACGCCCAGCACGCGTCTCCGGGGTGTGCCCCCCCCTCACGGACGCCGCCGCCGCCGGCACCTGGAGGGGGGAAACGGACGCGTCGGGTCTACACGGAGTGGATGTAGCTGTGGGTTTGGCCCGGATGTTGCTCCAAAGTGTTCCTCTGGGCCGACCTAACACAACCGGGTGGAGAGGTCCACTGGTCAAAGCCCGTCCGTGCAAAGTCAAAGGGCTAGATCCCGTGGTTAAACGCTACAGGGTTAGCCGGGACGGGGGCCCTGGGGGGTAGCAATGCCACCGGAGCGTCGTACCGGGCCCTCATACATGCGGGATGGTCTTGTGGCATGTCCGAAGAGGCGGCACGCCTCTCCGGGTTGTGGCCCCCCTCACGGACGGCAATGAAACGGTAGTAGACGTTCTACGGTAACGATGCAGCGTGAATATTATTAAATACTTGGAGCGCGATAAAATCATGAGTTTTTTACACAACGTGGGCACATGTGCTATAGGACTGATGGTAAGTTTTCATAATTTTTTGTGATGGAGAAGTATCTGAACACTTCTCTCTACGCGGATTGCTCTTCGCACGTCTACGACTGTGGCCGGCGGCCTCTGGGGGCTAGCATACCGTCAAATCTTGCGTAGGCGGCCTCTCACAAATCTGGAAGTGTTGAGGCGGTTGCAAACGCCCAGCACGCGTCTCCGGGGTGTGCCCCCCCCCCCTCACGGACGCCGCCGCAGCCGGCACCTGGAGGGGGGAAATGGACGCGTCGGGTCTACACGGAGTGGATGTAGCTGTGGGTTTGGCCCGGATGTTGCTCCAAAGTGTTCCTCTGGGCCGACCTAACACAACCGGGTGGAGAGGTCCACTGGTCAAAGCCCGTTCGTGCAAAGTCAAAGGGCTAGATCCCGTGGTCAAATGCTACAGGGTTAGCCGGGACGGGGGCCCTGGGGGGTAGCAATGCCACCGGAGCGTCGTACCGGGCCCTCATACATGCGGGGTGGTGTTGTGGCATGTCCGAAGAGGCGGCACGTGTCTCCGGGTTGTGGCCCCCCTCACGGACGGCAATGAAACGGTAGTAGACGTTCTGCAGTAACGATGCAGCGTGAATATTATTAAATATTTGGAGCGCGAAAAAATCATGAGTTTTTACACAACGTGGGCACATGTGCTATAGGACTGATGGTAAGTTTTCATAATTTTTTGTGATGGAGAAGTATCTGAACACTTCCCTCTACGCGGATTGCTCTTCGCACGTCTACGATTGTGGCCGGCGGCCTCCGGGGGCTAGCATACCGTCAAATCTTGCGTAGGCGGCCTCTCACAAATCTGGAAGTGTTGAGGCGGTTGCAAACGCCCAGCACGCGTCTCCGGGGTGTGCCCCCCCCCCCCTCACGGATGCCGCCGCCGCCGGCACCTGGAGGGGGGAAACGGACGCGTCGGGTCTACACGGAGTGGATGTAGCTGTGGGTTTGGCCCGGATGTTGCTCCAAAGTGTTCCTCTGGGCCGACCTAACACAACCGGGTGGAGAGGTCCACTGGTCAAAGCCCGTCCGTGCAAAGTCAAAGGGCTAGATCCCGTGGTCAAACGCTACAGGGTTAGCCGGGACGGGGGCCCTGGGGGGTAGCAATGCCACCGGAGCGTCGTACCGGGCCCTCATACATGCGGGGTGGTGTTGTGGCATGTCCGAAGAGGCGGCACGCGTCTCC
>NW_025235553.1:0-6042 GCF_018294505.1 Triticum aestivum | reverse complement strand
AGGAAGATCTCCGTACCCGCCCACACCGCCACCGCTGCTCGAGCCGCCGCCTACACCGCCGCCGCCCGGATCCGCCGTCGCCATTGACACAGAGGAGCACGGGGAGGAGAGGGAGAGGGGAGCGACAGTTAGGGTTCGAACTGGCGGCTTGGTTCGACCTAGCCCGTTAGGTCGGACTCGTCCGAGTCAGCGCACCGTCCACGTGCTGATTCGGCCAGCGTGTCACCTGACATGTGGGCCCGACCTGTCGGATACACGGTCAATACGCGCTTATACGCTCCTTAGTCCGTTATGCACCACTTAGGCCCTGAGTTGGTACTGAACTGCGACATGCACGAGTAGTGGTACTGATTCGTGAGTAGGTGCGCAAGTGTGGTACCAACGTGCAATTAACTCTTCATAATCATATGACTTCAAAATCCACCACTATGGAATGTCACCATGTGGGTTTGTCCAATGTGACCAAATGCAGTGCCACATATATGTGGTATTGTTTTAGTCTTATGACATTTAGTGTCACTGTTATGGATGTTTTATATTATCATCAATATTCATAACATACATTCCATTCACAATGGGATGGCCCTTATATTATTCACAACACCAAACAACAATCATTATTTTATGATCAACGTCATTGCAACGAACATGACGCAATGAGCTAGATTGTAGTAATAGTTTACTATATCCTAAAATGAATTATGAAGAAATAGAGAGGTAATACACTAATGGTAAGTATTTTAACTTTTACTATGTTCCCAACACATATGTAAACCTTATTACTAGCTAGTCTTTTAGGCCATAGTATTTCTTGCATCGAATTGCAAAAGTATGCAATGGAACTTGTATCCTTGTGACCAACTTTTAATCAAAATACTCAATAATTAGTGACTAATAGTTTAATCACAAGTCCCAAGAATTACTACTTTGACCAAACAACTATACATCAATAATTTGTATGACATTCATACCTGATACAGACCTTCCCATCTTTGTTCATTTTGCCTTTATACTTCTTAAAGTTTTCACTTCCAATATTACTCCTACTAATAAAAGAAGCACCCAAATTTAAGAGTCACGCTAGGCCCGGACTTCCTAGGTGTTCAAGTTTCACTTAAAGTTTTGGGACTTGTATTTTCTCTTTAAGTTGTCATTTTATTCACCATCATCACATGACTGCAGTTCTCCTCGATCCCACTCGTATCAGTATATCAGCATAGTGACCACTTTACTTGAACCTGCAAGCAACATTTCTTTGGATATCCCATATCTTCCAGCCTTTGTTTCTTTCTGAAAACAATTTTAGTTCCAATACTATCACATTACCATTCCAAACATTTTGAAGTTCGGGCCTCATGGAAGCAAGCATATTGTACTTGATTGTGATAGAATTCTCACTTTTGGATCGAAGGACATGAGTCACATCATCCATAACATCAGCAAGAGAGTATTGAAAGCATGCAATATGACACAGTCCTTCTCGGCACTCTTGAGGACAATCATATCGCATTATGTTACCAATCATAAAGTTTTAACCAGATAAGTTTTAAATAGCTAATCAATTTCAACTGGGGAGATGGAACCATGAGCTGATATTCTGTCACTATAATGCAATTTACACTTAGACATTGTTCATAACTAACTACACTTAGTAATTAAACAATTTAATTTAAAGTGTGCTCCCACTCAAACCAATATCTCTCATCATTGATTGTGAGCCATTCAAGACCCATGTCTCAATTGTTTGCCATTGATGTGGAGATCACTGATGACGAATTTCAACTGGTAGGCTAACTTGTTCATCTTTCATTGGATGTGTTCTGAGCTCAGAATGACCCTGCCATGAACGTCAAGACAACCAAGTGATCTCACTATGCGGTCTGACTGCACCCGCCAAATATTGTTCAAGTTGTGTTTGTGTAGTTTTTGCGAAAATTTGTTGTCGCATCTGTTTGCTTTGACGTGGCAGCAGAAAAACTTTTTCAGCCAAAACTATTGTCATGGTAATCTGTTTACAGGGGTTAGTCTTTTATGTTCGTTCAGTGAAGCACAAAGTTGGTATTGTCTTAACTCGCCTGAAGCTCAAAGATTCCAATGGTTCGTAAATCAAATAGTTTAGTCAAAATATTTAAATATTTCAAATTATGAAGGTAAAGATTAAATGCATGACCGGTGGGCCACCGCATTGGTAGGTGGTGGGTCCAGGCGTTTTGGAATTCATAAAGTACATAGTGTAGGAAATCGGTCCCTATATCTTCAGCTTATGCTTTTCGAAATAGGATCTCCTGAGTCCAATGACATGTATCTCTCCATTGTACATACCTCACCATTAATTACCACATAATTGTCCATGACAACCTCGAACCACGCCATGGAGTTGTTGGGGAACGTTGCAGAAAATGAATTTTTTTCCTACGGTTTCACCAAGATCCATCTATGAGTTCATCTAGCAACAAGTGATAGGAGTGCATCTACATACCTTTGTAGATCGCAAGCGGAAGCGTTCAAGAGAACGGGGTTGAGGGAGTCGTACTCGTCGTGATCCAAATCACCGATGACCGAGTGCCGAACGGACGACACCTCCGCGTTCAACACACGTACGGTTGGGGAAGACGTCTCCTCCTTCTTGATCCAGCAAGGGGGAAGGAGAGGTTGATGGAGATCCAGCAGCACGATGGCGTGGTGGTGGATGCAGCAGGGATCTCGGCAGGGCTTCGCCAAGCTCTACGGAGGAGGAGGAGGTGTTGGAGTGGGAGAGGGAGGCGCCAGGGGCTGGGGTGCAGCTGCCCTCCCTCCCCCCTCTTTATATAGGGGCCTTGGGGGGGGGAGGCGCCGGTCCTAGGAGATGCAATCTCCAAGGGGGGCGGCGGCCAAGGGGTAGCTTCCCCCCCAAGCCAAGTGGGGGGCGCCCCCACCCCTAGGGTTTCCCAACCCTAGGCGCAAAGGAGGCCCAAGGAGGGGCGCACCAGCCCACCTGGGGCTGGTTCCCCTCCCACTTCAGCCCATGGGGCCCTCCGGGATAGGTGGCCCCACCCGATGGACCCCCGGGACCCTTCCGGTGGTCCCGGTACAATACCGGTGACCCCCGAAACTTTCCCGATGGCCGAAACTCGACTTCCCATATATAATTCTTTACCTCCGGACCATTCCGGAACTCCTCGTGACGTCTGGGATCTCATCTGCGACTCCGAACAACTTTCGGTTTACTGCATACTCATATCTCTACAACCCTAGTGTCATCGAACCTTAAGTGTGTAGACCCTACGGGTTCGGGAGACACGTAGACATGACCGAGACGACTCTCCGGTCAATAACCAACAGCGGGATCTGGATACCCATGGTGGCTCCCACATGCTCCTCGATGATCTCATCGGATGAATCACGATGTCGAGGATTCAAACAACCCCGCATACAATTCCCTTTGTCAATCGGTATGTTACTTGCCCGAGATTCGATCGTCGGTATCCCAATACCTCGTTCAATCTCATTACCGGCAAGTCAGTTTACTCGTACCATAATGCATGATCCTGTGACCAAACACTTGGTCACTTTGAGCTCATTATGATGATGCATTACCGAGTGGGCCCAGAGATACCTCTCCGTCATACGGAGTGACAAATCCCAGTCTCGATCCGTGTCAACCCAACAGACACTTTCGGAGATACCCGTAGTGTACCTTTATAGTCACCCAGTTACGTTGCGACGTTTGGTACACCCAAAGTACTCCTACGGTATCCGGGAGTTACACGATCTCATGGTCTAAGGAAAAGATACTTGACATTGGAAAAGCTCTAGCAAACGAACTACACGATCTTGTGCTATGCTTAGGATTGGGTCTTGTCCATCACATCATTCACATAATGATGTGACCCCGTTATCAACGACATCCAATGTCCATAGTCAGGAAACCATGACTATCAGTTGATCAACGAGCTAGTCAACTAGAGGCTCACTAGGGACATGTTGGTGTCTATGTATTCACACGTGTATTACGATTTCTGGATAATACAATTATAGCATGAATAAAAGACAATTATCATGAACAAGGAAATATAATAATAATCCTTTTATTATTGCCTCTAGGGCATATTTCCAACAGTCTCCCACTTGCACTAGAGTCAATAATGTGCCTGGTCTTCTTGTGAAAGCTGGGCTCCTTGGCAAGTGCAATAGCTCCAGTGTTGTCACAGAAGAGTTTGATCGGCCCCGACGCATTGGGTATGACTCCTAGGTCGGTGATGAACTCCTTCACCCAAATTGCTTCATGCGCTGCCTCCGAGGCTGCCATGTACTCCGCTTCACATGTAGATCCCGCCACGACGCTCTGCTTGCAGCTGCACCAGCTTACTGCTCCACCATTCAACATATACACGTATCCGGTTTGTGACTTAGAGTCATCCAGATCTGTGTCGAAGCTAGCGTCGACGTAACCCTTTACGACGAGCTCTTCGTCACCTCCATAAACGAGAAACATGTCCTTAGTCCTTTTCAGGCACTTCAGGATATTCTTGACCGCTGTCCAGTGTTCCTTGCCGGGATTACTTTGGTACCTTCATACCAAACTTACGGCAAGGTTTACATCAGGTCTGCTACACAACATGGCATACATAATAGACCCTATGGCTGAGGCATAGGGGATGACACTCATCTCTTCTATATCTTCTGCCGTGGTCGGACATTGAGCTGAGCTCAATTTCACACCTTGCAACACAGGCAAGAACCCCTTCTTAGACTGATCCATATTGAACTTGTTCAATATCTTATCAAGGTATGTGCTTTGTGAAAGACCTATGAGGCGTCTCGATCTATCTCTATAGATCTTGATGCCTAATATATAAGCAGCTTCTCCAAGGTCCTTCATTGAAAAACTCTTATTCAAGTAGGCCTTAATGCTGTCCAAAAGTTCTATATCATTTCCCATCAAAAGTATGTCATCTACATATAATATGAGAAATGCTACAGAGCTCCCACTCACTTTCTTGTAAACACAGGCTTCTCCATAAGTCTGCATAAACCCAAACGCTTTGATCATCTCATCAAAGCGAATGTTCCAACTCCGAGATGCTTGCACCAGCCCATAAATGGATCGCTGGAGCTTGCATACCTTGTTAGCATTCTTAGGGTCGACAAAACCTTCCGGCTGCATCATATACAGTTCTTCCTTAAGATAACCGTTAAGGAATGCCGTTTTGACGTTCATTTGCCATATCTCATAATCATAGTATGCGGCAATTGCTAACATGATTCAGACGGACTTCAGCTTTGCTACGGGAGAGAAAGTCTCATCGTAGTCAACCCCTTGAACTTGCCGATAACCCTTAGCGACAAGTCGAGCTTTATAGATGGTAACATTACCATCCGCGTCCGTCTTCTTCTTGAAGATCCATTTGTTTTCTATTGCTCGCCGATCATCGGGCAAGTCCGTCAAAGTCCATACTTTGTTTTCATACATGGATCCTATCTCGGATTGCATGGCTTCAAGCCATTTGTTGGAATCTGGGCCCGCCATCGCTTCTTCATAGTTCGAAGGTTCACCGTTGTCTAACTACATGATTTCCAGGACAGGGTTGCCATACCACTTTGGTGCGGAACGTGTCCTTGTGGACCTACGAAGTTTAGTAGCAACTTGATCCGAAGTACCTTGATCATCATCATTAATTTCCTCTCCAGTCGGTGTAGGCACCACAGGAACATTTTCCTGAGCTGCACTACTTTCCGGTTCAAGAGGTAGTACTTCATCGAGTTCTACTTTCCTCCCACTTACTCCTTTCGAGAGAAACTCTTTTTCCAGAAAGGATCCGTTCTTGGCAACAAAGATCTTGCCTTCGGATCTAAGGTAGAAGGTATACCCAATGGTTTCCTTAGGGTATCCTATGAAGACGCATTTTTCCGACTTGGGTTCGAGCTTTTCAGGTTGAAGTTTCTTGACATAAGCATCGCATCCCCAAACTTTTAGAAATGACAGCTTAGGTTTCTTCCCAAACCATAATTCATACGGTGTCGTCTCAACGGATTTAGACGGTGCCCTATTTAAAGTGAATG
>NW_025235552.1:0-6044 GCF_018294505.1 Triticum aestivum | reverse complement strand
ATGAGCGGTGCAGCCGGACATAGGGAAGATACGGTGGAAGAACATGCCTCTGGGGCTCCTGGCAATCCGGCTATTCCGGGCTGCCGGACATGGGGAAGACAAGCCGCGGCCGCCCATAGACTAGTGTAGTGTATTTGTGTTACGTGAGTGGATCTCCACACGACCTTACGTGCACATAGTTTTAGCTTTTTAATTGAAAATGTGTCCAAAATGTAACCGTTCTCGTCCGGTTTGTATGAAATCCGTCATGTTTGCACGAAATCCGGCCGTGTTTACATAAATTTCAAGCGGTTTGTTGAAAAAGGAGTTTGAAATGTATGCAGCTAGTGTTGGATGTTGACCTCCCGTATCCATGTCCGCGGACAGATGCGGGAGGATTTTTGCGGTTTGCCATTGGAGATGCTCTAACTCCTATTTTGAAGTTCAAACGCCAGGTAATAGTAGTGACACTTTATACTACCACCGCTTGTAGTTACCACCTAGCTAGCTGCCCTCCACGTGTCCTCTCCCCTCAAATGTAGCATAAAGCTAACCGGGTCCATGGATAAGGTTAACGGGTGCTAGTAATCCAATAGGCAACAACTAATTCAGTTTTTTTAATTAAATAATCCGGCAAGCTAGTTGCGCTGGTTTAACTACCTCCTCAATTCTTGGCGACCATACATTGAAAAACTTGGTGACCATTCTTGTTAGGTGGAGGGCAGTTTCGTAGTCATAGTAGATACTTTTTTGGGGGGCGGTCGGAGCAGATAACTACTAGTTTTAGTTTAAAAAGGCAATATGAGAACGTTATATCTTTTCTAGATTTTGTACACTCATGTGTACTTGTAGTATGAAGTATTAACATGTAATTATTGAAGTATGAAGTATGGAGTATGGAGTATTGACATATTTTACATGAAATATTTTAGCATATGAAGTATTACCCCTACAAAGGTAGTATTATGTAGGAGTATGTGGTATACTTCTTTTTTGTAGTATCTAGGGAAGTGTACATACTTCTCTCAGTTGTAGTATGGAGTATATTTCTAAAATTTAGTATGGAGTATGTGTGTGCGTGTGTTTTTTAAATAGGAGTATATAATTTTTTACTTCTGAAAATTCATATTCACTTTTCTTTGAACCAAACTATTGAGTAGTATATTCATCCAAACAAGAGTATATGCAGAAAGTAGGGCGGAGAATATGAAGAAAGAACGTAGTATGGAATATATTTCTTATTAATAAAGTATATAGTATACATAGATTGCATTGATGGGTACAACAATACAAATAGGTCATAACTGATGACTCATGTACTCCTACAATGAATGACCGTATATACACCCCTGCCTAGTATCCTTTCAGTTTGCTTTTGGCCAAATCCAAATTGATCTAGACAGAAGTGTAGTCTAATCACAATGCATGGCCGCTCATGCAAGGACGACTTATATATACGCGGACGCCGATGCGGCGGCGTGGCCTCAGAGTGAAAGCGGCGCGGACGTCATCGCCGGCAGCGGCGCGTGTTGGTGCGATGTTCTCAATATACGGACATGGTTGCCGCCGCCGGCGCGGCCTCGCTGTGATCCCATCAAAAATTTAACGACAACCACCAACTCCAAAACGCCAAGGAAGTTCTCGACTAGTTCGATCTTCAACGACTAATGTTCAAACTGCAGATTGATGGATTAAAGATTAGTATATGTGCACGTATTAGAAGCAATATGCATGGATTTGCATGAAGAAAAGAAGAACAGATGAACATGCGTACCTTGTTTCCCTTTGGTGACCCCGTATCATACATGAAGCCATAGTATATCCCTGAATGAACGCGATGCCACCAGCGAGCGGCAAAACATACGGTGAGGTAGTTATATAGTAACAACACAAAATCCCCAAAAAATAGGAAACACCCGGTGGGTTTTAATCAGGCCGACTAAACCCATTTATATGGGAAACTACAACCCGCTAACAAGTGCACGTATCTAGATGAGATGGACGGCAATGAGGATAGAGGTAACTACCACTAGGTGGTATATATATATATGAATATGGCTTAAAATGTTGAACAAATACATTTACATTTGACATGTTAATGTTATAGATTGAATGGAATATATATATTTACATTTAAAATGTTGAACAAAACCATTTGCCCAAACATACAGAGATTTATCACTAATGTAAATGGATTCCTCTTCTCGGTAGTTAGGTTGGCTTGTAACTTGTAAGAGCATTGCTCTTGCACTCTTCGTTGGCATGTACTGACTTCGGATGAAACATTTTTTCACCTGTACATAAATGTACAAATCATGTTGTCAAATTTTTACTACCAGATAAAATGAACATGAGATGGCCATATCACAATACAGGTAAATCACCCAAACCTAATCGTAGCGTCATCAAACATAGCATGAGTAGCCAACTGAGAAATAGATTATTGTGAATGGTAATAATACAAACATTCATTCATCGGATGAGCATATTATGTAGAAGGCATAGCATAAAATATAATTTTTGGCAAATCACCACATGGTAAGTAGCAAGGTAATGGGCGAGGGTTAGGAATGGTGCATATTTGAATTAGGAATAGCCTGTTATAAACCAAATGACGCGAGGGTTTGATAGCGGTACCAGCAGAGATGGGAACTCCAAATTTCTCCTAGCACTATTAACTTGTATGAGAAAAATAAATAGCACGGCGAGCTTAATTTCAAATAATTAATCATGAATTAAGATAAGGAAGAAGTTACCTTGTGACGGGCAATCTATTGGCACTATCATCAATGAAAAAAATAGGACTACTGTGGTAACCCAATATCTCATATCGGACCAGTACATCTTCACAGTCTAACAATATCATCACTATGGCTACGCCATGGCACCAAACATATATTAGCCTCTATGTAATCATTAATCATAGGTCTAAGCAGTTTCTTCTCACCAGTAATTTACTTTTTTACCAATAATAACTGAACCAAGACGTATCGTCTTTATTGAAACAACCCTAGACTAACTCTCGCTCATGCAGCTGGACGGAGGTAGACGAAGCACAGAGGACACAAGGTTTACTGGCGACCAACGCCTGGGCCATGAACCCTTTTTTTTTCTCTAACCACCGTGCAACAAACACTTCTCAACCCAGCCGGCTTTGTAGCCTGGGCAGCAACGCAGCGCCTAGGTTTCGGCTAAGCACGCATGCACGACTGGCTGCTGCATGCAAGCGCTCCGCTCGGCCACGCGCACGACGCGCACACCGCGCTGCTCACAACCGACTGCAAACAGGCTAGCTACTAGAGTACACGGCAACTTATACATGCATGCACGCCCATCTACCTAGCTCACATGATACATACATACGCACACACACCTACGAACCTGACATGGCCACACACCGCCCATACACACACATACGACATGCCGCCGCTGCGTCCCGCTCGTCCCGCACGCACCGACGCGTCCGACGAGCCCGACCGCACCAAGCCGTGGCTTATTCCAACAATCTTTAGGTTTCTATTGAAACTTCAACCCTGAATGAAATTCACTACCAAAATGATCCACGAAATGAACACAACTGTCTGATGGACAACCCTGGCCCAATATCGAAACATACCACCGCGGCGAATATGGCATTAGCGAAGGTAGGAGCCGTCGAACCCTTTTAGGCCGACGGCGATGCGCCCTTGGTGACAGTGGCAGCGTGTGATGATGACATCCTCGGACACAGTAGATGCTTTACGTCCCACCGGTTCTTTTGTACTGTACCTATGGGCACACAAACCACAAGGCAGAGAGGTCAGATCCAGCCGGCAGAAGCGCACAAACCACAAGGCAGAGAGGTCAGATCCAGCCGGCAGAAGATGTCGAGGTAGGACGGGTGATGTGTGAGAAAGAGGCGTATCATGTGGTCTCAAACCTCGATGGGCTGGGCCATGGCGAACACGATAACGGAAGTGTGTGGGAAGTTGCCGAGCACAGCCAAGTAGGAAGGGGGGCAACACAACGGGCGGTGGATGTGCGCGGGAGGCGGCGTCTCCCTTCGACGCCTGGCTTCATCAAGAAGCTTTGAGGCTGCCTCCTCCTCGATTTGTACACCAGCAGGAGACGGGTGCTTCTGTTCTTAGACTACCCACATTGGGAGTAACGTAGATATATTACTAGGAAAACTCTAATAGTAGCGCGGGATTAATGTCTATTAGTAGCGCGGGAGACAGCGCTACTAGTAAGGCGCTATAGTTATTCCTTAGCAGTAGCGTGTGCGACACGTGCTACTGCTAAGACATATAGCCGCAGCGTTTGTTCACTCCTTTACTACTGCTAATATAGCTAGTAGTAGCGTGTTTACTCTCCATCGCTACTAGTATTCTTTTTCTTATTTTTTTAATTTTTATTATATTTATACGCCGTTATACAAATTTTAGTATAATACCAATTATGATGTTGTTATATCAATATATCCATAATAGTGTGTCAAATGAAGGTGGATTAGGTTCAAGTGAAGGGAACATGTGGTGCATGTCAAAAGTATACTACTAATTCAAACTTGATCTAGTTTGGACTAGTAGTATTTTCGATGTGCACCACATGTTGCCTCCACTTAAATCTAATCCGCCAACATAAGCTATTTAATCATCATCATAGTTATTACCATCAACAGTAGCTATTTAATCATCATAGTCATAGTGTAGCACACATCATCATCTTCAAACTCATTCTAGCTAATCACCACCAACACTAGCTGTGGTAGCTATCTAATCACCACCAACACTAGCTAATAATAATCATCATAGTCATTACCATCAACACTAGCTATTTAATCATCATAACTCATTTCTAGCTAGCTAATCACTCCTGCTGCTCTCTCTCAGCTAAAATAGTATGAACCATGTGTAGCACTCCTGCTCCATCATGTTGGAGCATGCAGATGAACCTGTCTCATAATCATGGGCTGCGCTTCTGATTGCTGCCCCCTAGTACTTCTCTGCGATCGTTCATAATTTTGCTCCAGTCTTTCACTCACTACTAGAAAAAATGGCTATAGATGGTATGGACATTAATGGTGCACCGTGTATGTGGTGCGCCACTGCTATATAGCAGTGGCGCACCAGATACAGGTGCACCATTAGTAATATATTACTAATGATGCACCTGATGTGTGATGCGCCATTAGTAGTTTTAAAACAAAAATAAAAAAATTTGTTAGTAATGGCGCACCATGGGATATTGCGCCATTACTAGCTGACATAGTAATGGCGTACCACACCCGCCGTGCGCCATTAGTAGTTTTGAAAAAAATAGTAATAATGGCGCATTGTCCACTGGTGCGCCATTACTAACAATTTTTTTTCAAAATTATTAATGGCGCACCACACACCAGGTGCGTCAGTATTACTAATGGCGCACCTAGTGTGTGGTGCGTCATTAGTAACTCTGGTGCTAAATGCACCCCCCCCCCACGTGGACCACCTTTTCAGTTTTAAAAAAATAAAAGAAAATGATGGAAATGTCAAAAAAATAAAAATAAGTTCCCATGTGATATGTGATCTAGTTTTTGGGAAAATTTACAAATATGAATTTTGACTTTATTTGCAAAATCTCTCTGGAATTTAGTAAAATGGGCATAACTTTTGCATACGAACTCGGATTAAAAAGTTTTTTATATGAAAAATCATCTACTCGAAAAGTTACATCCGAATTGAATCGGGGGAAGCTAGTTCAACATCTTCAAAATCCCCCAAAACCTAACAGAACGAAAGATATGGGGCTTTTAAGATCTAGAGGGGGGAATGAAACAAAGTCCTAGACATGAACAAGGTTTAATAGGATTGATATGATAGATATATCAACAAGTGCATGTGAAGTGAGCTGGTGCTGGGGTTGGTTAGAACTGCGAAGTTAAGCGTGCTCGGGCTGGAGTAGTGTGAGAATGGGTGACCTTCCGGGAAGTTTGACTACAGAGCGCGATTTGACTTGAGATTAAGCATATTGACCCGAGATTAAGCCATAGTAACCCGAGATTAAGAAAAAAAAATTAGAAAAAAGAAATTTAAAAAAAATTCTAA
>NW_025235551.1:0-6045 GCF_018294505.1 Triticum aestivum | reverse complement strand
GTGTCGGTCTTAGTCCCCGATGCCACCGGTGGGCCCAGCAACAACATCGGTTGATCGTCGGTAAGGCTAAAAAATTCGTCTGCCGCCCGGTAGACGTCGTCGCAATCACCAGAACCCTGTCCTTCATCGTTGCTAGCCATGTTTCCTATGATTAAATCTAGTCAATTAATTCTAGACCTAATAAAATGAATAATGACATAAAAAAGGCCTATTGTTTTGCAGGAATGTTGACTCATTCCTGGTGCGGCAAATCCCGGGTACTCGATATGTCCTAGTTTGTAGTACAAGTCATGCCGAAATTCACGGAAAATTTCGACATGACCTTTGCTAAAAAGTGGACAAATCGAGAACCTGAAATTTGCCGGAACAGAAATAAATCAACATTCCGGCAAAACATAGGCCACTCAGCATCATTCCCTGGAAACAACAAAGCAACTTGGGCACAATCGAACAACTTCAATGAAAAGATATAACACGACCACTTCAATGAAAAGATATAATCAACAATAAAAGTCTAGCAAGGAATCATCTTTAAAATAAAATTTGCCTAAATTCTTTTCCTTGAAAAATAGTGGTCTTTCCAAAAATCAAAAACCTTTGCAAAATGACCTCACTAAACACTTCTCTGCCTAGGACAGAACCCAAATTATGTTGATCTAGCTATTCCTCTCTCTCACACAAACACACATCATTATCTCTAACCCTTCTCTGCCTAGGACAGAACCCAATTAAATTGCAAAGGAACTCCATTTCTCTAACCCTTCTGACCTAATACTCTAAAATAATATTTTCCTCTAACCTAGCCAACCTACTTAACCTAGCTTGTTAATCCAACGAACCTAATTAACCTACCTATTTAACCTAGTTAGTTAATCTAGTTTACCTACACTAGTAGAAAAAGGGTCAAACATGAAGCACATTAGTGCCGGTTTGTATTAGAGCCGGCACAAATGTATACATTAGTGCCAGTTCCAACGGCTAGCCGGGCCGCTCTCATTAGTACCAGTTTGTGGCTAACCTTTAGCACCGGTTCGTGCCACGAACTGGTACTAATGAGGGTGGTGGCAGGATGTTGTCAGTCTGGGCCCCCTCCAGCACCTTTAGTACCGGTTCGTGTCACAAACCGGTACTATAGGTCCTCCTGCATATAAACCCTTCGTCCAGCTCGCTCTGTTCTTCCCCCTTTCCCCTCTCCTCTCCTCTATGTTCTTCCTCTTCCCCTCGAGCTCATCACACATTTTGCCCAAAATTTGTCAAGATTTGAAGGCCCCCATCCATTCAAGTGATCACAAAGGTTAGCAACTTTGTCCTTTCATCTCTTATTGCTAGATTAGCTCTTGCAATGCTTTATATAGTTATTAATTTGTGAGTTTAGTAATTTGGGAGGAAATATATATATGTGCTAGTATTTGATTTATATGCAATTTGAGGTCAAAAATAACACTTAGTTTGCATATGTAGGTGTGGTTTACTTAGTGCCTTCTAAATCTCCGTCGTAACCACCGTCGATCGCCCGCACCGTCCCGTTGCCGGCACCACCTTGTGGTGAGCCTCTTGTTCATGAGATTTTATATAAGAAATTGATGTTTGTGTGATTTGGATATATAGTTAATCATGTAATAATTATCTTACCCATACATTGTTTGTTATACATAGTGCCATGGTTTTGATATCCGTCCCCGTCGGCCCTCATCCTTGTTATGATTCGGATGCGGTATATTCTCTTTTAAAACTATTTGTTACATTTCGTGTTTATGACAAATTATGCCCATCAAGTTGACATAGATATTTTTATCTAGGAGGTATGTGAACCGGAAATTCCAACCGACCCTATTGTCGAGAGGTTAAATTTAGTTGAAAGAGAAAACGAGTACTTGAAAGAAAATTGAAAAGAATTGAGGGGGAGAAGATGGAATTGGAGTTGCATGTTGCCGATGTCGTCGATGATCACAAGATCAAGATGGAGAAAATGCGCTTGAAGATTAGAAAGATTAGAAAATATGCCATCAATAGTGAGGCTTGGTATCATTATGCTGTTGGATCAATTGTTACATTAGTTGCGAACTTGATCGCATTTGTTGTTGCATTTAAATGCTTTAGCTAGAGAGTTATTTGTTTGTTGCATTTAAGTGTTGTATGAACTTTATGTATGAACTTGTATTAATTTGGTCTATTCGGTGTTGTGTAATGAATATGAGCCGGCAATGGATGTACGATGACCGATGCTCTCCCCAGTTCGTTGAGGGCGTGCATACTTTTCTGCTTGCGGCTGAGGCAAACAAGCGGGCGGATGGTTTTATGCCTTGTCCATGTGCTGGCTGTAAGAATGGTCACAATTACTCTACATCAAGAACCATTCACGTCCACCTGTTTGAGTCCGGTTTCATGCCCCACTATAATGTTTGGACCAATCACGGAGAAAGAGGGGTTGTGATGGAAGACAATGAAGAAGAAGAGGACGACGACAGCTATCCTGGCCATGGGTTCCCTGAATACGATGATACAACAATGGGGGAAGAAGCTGAGCCGGTAATGCGGGAAGAAGCTGAGCCGGCAATGCGGGAAGAAGCTGAAGAACATGCATCAGATGAGCCCATTGACGATCTAGGTCGGGCCATTGCTGATGCAAAGAGAAACTGCGCAAGTGATTTGGAGAAGAAGAAGTTGCAGCGCATGTTAGAGGATCAGAAAAAAATTGTTGTACCCGAATTGCATAGGTGACAAGAAAAAGCTGGGCACCACACTGGAATTGCTGCAATGGAAGGCAGAGAATGGTGTATCTGACAAGGGATTTGGAAAGTTGCTGGTAATGATAAAGGATATGCTTCCAAAGGACAACGAATTGCCCGAGAGTACGTACGAAGCAAAGAAGGCTGTCTGCCCTCTAGGGTTAGAGGTGCAGAAGATACATGCATGCCCTAATGATTGCATCCTCTACCGCGGTGAGTACGAGGATTTGAACGCTTGCCCGGTATGTGGTGCATTGCGCTATAAGATCAGCCGCGATAAGTCTGGTGATGTCGAGGGCGAGCGCCCCAGGAAGAAGATTCCTGCCAAGGTGATGTGGTATTCTCCTATAATACCACGGTTGAAACGTTTGTTCCAAAACAAAGAGCATGCCAAGGCGATGCGATGGCACAGAGAAGACCGTAAGAAAGACGGAAAGTTGAGAGTACCCGCTGACGGGTCGCAGTGGAGAAAAATCGAAAGAAAGTACGGGAAGGAGTTTGCAGATGACGCAAGGAGCGTATGGTTTGGTCTAAGTGCAGATGGCATTAGTCCTTTTGGGGAGAAGAGTAGCAACCATAGCACCTGGCCTGTGACTCTATGTTTGTATAACCTTCCTCCTTGGTTGTGCATGAAGCGGAAGTTTATTATGATGCCAGTGCTCATCCAAGGCCCTAAGCAACCCGGCAACGACATTGATGTGTACCTAAGGACATTAGTTGAAGAACTCTTACAACTATGGAATGGAACAGGTGTACGTGCGTGGGATGAGCACATGGGGGAAGAATTTGACCTAAAGGCGTTGCTGTTCGTAACCATCAATGATTGGCCTGCTCTCAGTAACCTTTCAGGACAGACAAACAAGGGATACCGCGGATGCACGCACTGTTTGGATGATACCGACAGTATATATTTGAATAGTTGTAATTAAGTAGAATGTGTACCTAGGACATCTTTGATTTCTTCCGAGCAGGCATCCCGTAAGAAAGAAAGGCAAGCATTTCAAAGGTGAGGCGGATCACCGGACGAAGCCTCGCCATCGTACTGGTGCTGATGTACATGATATGGTCAAGGATTTGAAGGTGATATTTGGAAAGGGTCCTGGCGGACAACCTGTTCCGAAGGACGCGGGCGGACGCGCACCCATGTGGAAGAAGAAATCTATATTTTGGGACCTGCCATATTGGAAAGACCTAGAGGTCCGCTCCACAATCGACGTGATGCACGTGACGAAGAATCTTTGCGTGACCCTGCTTGGCTTCTTGGGCGTGTATGGGAAGACAAAAGATACACCTGAGGCACGGGAGGACCAGCAACGTATGCACGGAGAAGACAGCATACATCAGGGTCGTGCAAGCTACGCTCCTACCAAAGAAGAGAAGGAAATCTTTTTTGAATGCCTGCTCAGTATTAAGGTACCGTCTGGCTTCTCGTCGAATATAAAGGGAATAATAAACATGGCAGAGAAAAAGTTCCAGAACCTAAAGTCTCATGACTGCCACGTGATTATGACGCAACTGCTTCCGGTTGCATTGAGGGGGCTTCTACCGGAAAACGTTCGATTAGCCATTGTGAAGCTATGTGCATTTCTCAATGCAATCTCTGAGAAGGTAATCGATCTAGAAATCATACCAAGGTTACAGAATGATTTGGTGCAATGTCTTGTCAGTTTCGAGTTGGTGTTCCCACCATCCTTCTTCAACACCATGACGCACGTCCTAGTTCACCTATGCGAAGAGATTAACATTTTGGGTCCTGTATTTCTACACAATATGTTCCCCTTTGAGAGGTTCATGGGAGTCTTAAAGAAATATGTTCATAACCGTGCTAGGCCAGAAGAAGCATCTCCAAGGGCCATCAAAATGAGGAGGTCATTGAGTTTTGTATTGACTTAATTCCTGACCTTAAGCCGATTGGTGTTCCTGAATCGCGGCATAAGGGCAGACTGGATGGAAAAGGCACGCTAGGAGGGGAACAAATAATATGTATGGACGGACATTCTCTCACTGAAGCACACTACACAGTTCTATAGAATTCCACCTTGGTGGCTTCGTATATGGATGAACGTTGCTACGCTCCAAACACCCGGAGCGGTCTGATGATTGGATTACACGTGAACAAACCAGGAGTTTCGCCAACTGCTTGCAGACACGTACCATGCATGACACCTCTATTGAAGATGACCTGTACTTGCTGTCCCAGTTACCATCTTCGAATATAATGACTTTCAAAGGGTACGAGATAAATGGTAATACATTTTACACGATCGCCCAAGATAAGAAGAGCACCAACCAAAACAGTGGTGTCCGCTTTGATGCAGAAACCAAGACGGGAAAGGAAACATATTATGGTTATATACAGGACATATGGGAACTTGACTATCGACGTGGTTTCAGTTCCCTTTGTTTCGGTGCAAATGGGTCAATATGACACGAGGCGGGGTAACGGAAGACCCGCAGTACGGAATGACAACAGTGGATCTCAACAATCTTGCGTATGCAGACGAACCATTCGTCCTAGCCAATGATGTGGCACAGGTTTTCTATGTGAAGGACATGTCTACCAAGCCAAGAAAAAGAAAAGATAAGGAAGCGAATGCATCATACGATGAGCCAAAGCGGCACATAGTTCTTTCTGGGAAGAGAAACATCATGGGAGTGGATGACAAGACAGACAAGTCAGAAGATTATGCAAATTTTGATGGAATTGCTCCATTCACAGTGAATATTGACCCAAGCATCCCGTTAAATGATGAAGATTTTCCATGGTTACGGCGCAAAGGGACACACGCGAAGAAACAGTTTCACACCCAAAGATCTGGGATGTGATCGGCTTCACTATCATCACTTTCTTCTGGGTTTCACACCCAGGAGGGAATGTCTGTAATAGTTAGGGTAGTTATGTGTTTTGGCATTTGAAACGCGAAGAAATTTTATGTGCAAACAAATTCTTTTCATGCATTTACTGATTTTTTTTCCAGCTAAATGACCCTGAAATTGAAAAGCAATTCAAATGAACTCAGAAAAGGTTGAAAGTTGGCATGGTATCATAATTTCATACAAATAGCATGTGCAAGAAAGTAGAGAGGGTTACGGCAAAAACTGGATGCACTTCGTGTACAAAATGGACAATCTCTTTCGAAGTATCAGGGTTTCCGACGAAAACTGAACTGTTACAAAGGCATTTCATTTTTTAAATAACCTAAGCATTACTAAATTGAATATAATGATAAAACACACTAATATTAAACATAAGAAAAAAGAATCACTGAAAAAACTTTTTTCAAAGTTAAGTTATTCACAAACTAGTGATTCACAC
>NW_025235550.1:4456-6046 GCF_018294505.1 Triticum aestivum | reverse complement strand
AGTATGGGGGTTGGACATGGTCGGTCCTTTGAGAACAGGGCGAAGTGGCTTCACGCATGTACTGGTGGCAGTCGACAAGTTCACCAAGTGGATTGAGGCCAAAACCAATCAAGAACCTTGACGCCGGTGCTGCTGTTAGCTTCATCAGGGAACTAATATTCAGATATGGAGTCCCGCACAGCATCATTACGGATAATGGGTCGAACTTTGACTCGGAGGAATTCAGAGATTTCTATAACTCTCAAGGCACGCGAGTCGACTACGCTTCAGTCGCTCATCCGCAGTCGAATGGACAAGCAGAGCGAGCCAATGGCCTGATTCTCAAGGGATTGAAACCCCGACTGATGCGTGATCTCAAGCATGCAGCTGGAGCTTGGGTCGACGAACTTCCCTCGGTGCTTTGGGGACTGCGGACCACACCTAATCGGTCGACCAGAAGAACTCCATTCTTCTTGGTCTACGGAGCTGAAGCAGTCTTGCCGAGTGATCTTCTCCATAATGCTCCTCGAGTTGAAATCTACAACGAAGCAGAAGCTGAACAAGCGCGGCAGGACGTAGTCGACCTTTTAGAGGAAGAAAGGGAGATGGCTCTGATCCGGTCAACCATCTACCAACAAGATTTGCGTCGTTTCCACGCCAGAAATGTGAGGGGTCGAGCCTTCCAGGAAGGAGATTTAGTTCTCCGAGTGGATCAGAAGAAACAACACAAGCTTGCTCCTTCTTGGGAAGGACCCTTCATCGTCACCAAAGTTCTCCACAACGGGGCGTACCGTCTTTACAACGTCGAGCATAATATCGACGAGCCCCGAGCTTGGAACGCGGAACTACTCCGCCCATTTTACACTTAAGTTTAATCACTCGGATGAGTTGCAATAAAGTACTTCTGTAGTCCATGGACCTCAAAATAATAGTGTCATAATTCCTCCATAATTTTTGTCACTTTTTATTTTGTCCAATAAAATTTCCCCTCAGTGGGTGACTTAGCCGCGAATCCATTTCGCCTAAGTTTGTAAAAATCCTACCGAGTGGTGAGCCAGACTCCCACTCGGAGGCTTAGCTGCGAATCCGCTTCGCCTAAGATTAAATAAAATCCTCCGAGTGGTGAGCCAGACTCCCACTCGGAGGCTTAGCTGCGAATCCGTTTCGCCTAAAATTAAATAAAATCCTACCGAGTGGTGAGCCAGACTTCCACTCGGAGGCTTAGTTGCGAATCCGCTTCGCCTAAGATTAAATAAAATCCTCCGAGTGGTGAGCCAGACTCCCACTCGGAGGCTTAGCTGCGAATCCGTTTCGCCTAAGATTAAATAAAATCCTACCGAGTGGTAAGCCAGACTTCCACTCGGAGGCTTAGCTGCAGTCCAAGTACTCGCCTAAGTTATCAGAAATCCTACCGAGTGAAGAGCAAACCTCTCACTCGGAGGCTTAGCTGCAGTCCAAGTACTCGCCTAAGTTATCAGAAATCCTACCGAGTGAAGAGCAAACCTCTCACTCGGGGGCTTAGCTGCAGTCCAAGTACTCGCCTAAGATGTAAAAATCCTACCGAGTGAAAAGCACACCTCTCACTCGGGGGCTTAGCTGCAGCCCAGCGCT
>NW_025235550.1:0-3305 GCF_018294505.1 Triticum aestivum | reverse complement strand
GGCTGTATATATGGAGGAAGAGGGGGGAATTTCGTGGCCCTTGGTGGAGGGGTCCGAAATCAACCCTATCTCTTGTTTCCCCACACATACGGACTCTAAAAATAGCCTATACTTATGTATTTCGAAATTACATGGGCCTGGCCCAATAATAAGGTGACGCAGCACCTAAAATAGCCTCGGGACGAAATTTATGAAGTGGCATCTTGTATATTTCGTCCAAGGCTTCATGCACCCATTATGGTGGCTTCAAAGTCCTGAAATCATCACTTGTAACTGCGTTCTTGTTCCCCTTGCGCATGCCATCATCACCATGCTTGTTCTTGCTCCAATGTTCATCCTTCTCCAAGCTAGGCCCTTCATTTGTAAGCAAAACAAATGTATCCAATTTAGGCAGCATCATATTCTCATGAACATTAGAATCATTACCAAGAAACGAAAGTACCTGGTAATTTAGTTGGCGTGCGCGAGCTCTAGTAATTGGTCCAGTATGTATAGCAGCAGGGCTTGTGGGTGTAACAATGGTATTGATGTCCTCATCACCAGCGCTCACCTAAGTGGACTAAGGAATAAGTCAATTGCAGTAAGCGCCCTGCTTTGAACCTGCAAAAGACATTTCGAGCCAAAAGAAATCATATTAAAATACCAAATTCAAGTTCGGATCGATACCTAAAGGAACCGAAAGTGCTCAGGCGCTAAGCCCGTTAAGGTTTATCGGTTACAACTCCACTCGGCATATCGAGGCAAATTTAAAGCGTCGAGCTTAGAAGAAGTTTTTTACCCCTCCTGCGGAGGGCTGGAAGGTGCAACAAACTCATCAAGATCAATTCCATCTGCGATCCGGGTGGCAGCCGCAAGGAAAGTTTCCATAAAGGACCTGAAGTCGTGTTTCTTGGTGTTGGCCACCCGGAGGGCCGCCAGCTTGTCTTCTCGCGCATCTTTGCAGTGGACTCGGGCCAAACACAGAGCAACATCTGCACCGCACTGAGCCGAGGACTTTTTCCACTCCTGCACTCGACCAGGGATCGTGTTCAAGTGAGCCATCAGCGACTCGAGGTCGTTCTGAAGTGTCTCCCCGGGCCAGAGCGTCGAGTCAATGCGAGATGTGGCGACCTTCAGCCTTGCAAGATAGTCCACGACGGCTGCAACACGGGACTCCAGTCGGAAAACATTCATGGCAACTTCGTCGTCCATCGGAGAATTGACGGGGTCAAGGTTTGGTTCCAGCCGGCTAGTTTCTTCTTCAAAGTTTTGACAAAATTCTGCAAGGACGATTACCGAGTCAAGGCGATGGTCGAATGGAAAAACCACGGTTGGAAATGATCGCCGAGCATAGAGATTTACCTTCAAGCATAAGAAACAGCTTCTTGGCAAGACCATTCAGGAAGGCCTCCAGATCTTTTTTCTTCCCAAGAGCAGCTTTCAGATTGGCATTTTCTTGCTCAAGCTTGGCGACTGAAGCTAACTTCTCGTCAACAAGCTTGATCTTCTCAGCTAGTTCAAGGTCCTTCTTCCGTTGGGCCTCCCTCACCTTACCTGCAAGTTACAGCAAGATCAGATTTTGAAACAAATGAAGGGAAAAAGCAGTCGTCAAGGTCTCACCAAACATACCTTCGGTCTCCTCCTTTGCCTTCGTCAGTTTCTCCTGAACCAGCTTCAAATTCAGCTCGAGCTGAACGTGCTTGTTTTCCAGCTCAGAGTAGCGAGCCACAAGATCACAGGAGTTCTACGAAGAACCAATCGACTAAATGTCAAATATAATTCACTTCCGAGTGAAAAAGGAAAAATCACGCGTTTCTAAGACTACAGCCGAATACAAGCATTCGACCGTAGTCTCGGGGACTACACCCTCTGGGTGAAAAAAAAAGAGAGATATATTCTTTAAGACTGTAATCGACTGCAAGCAGTCGACCACAGTCTCGGGGACTACACCCAGTGGGTGCACTCAGCGTGCCCCCACCGGTTTGCGAAATCCATTCGACATAGTCGAATGACGGAAAGACTGAAATTATAAAGCCTAAGGCCAACTGCCAGCAGTCGACCTTAGCCTTGGGGACTACACCCAGTGGGTGCACTCAGCGTGCCCCCACTAATCCTATTAAAGACAGAGTCGACCAGTCGACCAGTTTGCGAAATCCAGTCGCCATAGTCGAATGACGGAAAGACTGAAATTATAAAGCCTAAGGCCGACTGCCAGCAGTCGACCTTAGCCTTGGGGACTACACCCAGCGGGTGCACTCAGCGTGCCCCCGCTAACACGGAGTTTAATCGACACACCCAGTGGGTGACTACTATAAATTCTGGAAAAGAAAAGTTTCTGATAGCATATCCTAACAGAACAAATGGTGGTCGAATGACCTGAACATTGCGTTGGAGGGCGGAACTGGCGTCGTAAGCTGCCTGGCTCGCATCCCGGATGGTCTTCAACTGCTCCATCATGATCCCTGCCTGGCGTATTGCCTCCTTCGCTGCGCCAGCTTGGTCCTCTGGGACGTGGTGCGTCGTGAAGAGGGAGGGCTGCGGAGCACTCGTCAATGGATCTGCGAAGGACACGGTGTGTCGAGTGGTGTTATCCTCCTCCGCGACCAGAGCCTCAGGCACCGTCACATCCTGGGTCACCCTGCTGGCAGACGCTTTCCTACTCCTTCTGTACTTCAGCGGTTCCTCATCTTCATCATCATCAGGGAGAGTGCTTACAACATTGGATGGAGCTACAGAAAATAATCAGAATTAGAGATCAAGAGTCGGTCGACTAAAAATGGCGTTAAGAGTATAGTACCTGGTTTTGAGGTTGCTGCGTCCTCCATCTCATGGTCATCAGCCCGGGCTGAGGTCTCAGAAGTAGCAGCACTGCAACTCCAAAGAATCAGTCGACTAACTCCAGCGCTAACCAGAGACAAAGTTCGCACAAAACAAGAAGACTTAAGCAACATGATTACCCTGATATGGTGGGGATGGACACCTTCATCTTCGGCAGGTGCTTGGTCGGCTTCGACGGGGCCGCCCTGGGCTGCTTCGGCGCCTCTTCAGTCGGCGCCGGAGAGGTGGTCCGAGGGCGCTTGGTCGACTGTGTAGCAGTCGCAACCCCCTCGCCGCGTTCGGTCGCAGGATCATGGACATGTTTCGACCGCCTTTCCGAGCGCGGTGGTGCGACCTCCTCCTCCTCCTCCTCTTCCTCGTCCTCATCGTCATCATCGTCATCGTCATCATCATCATCATCGGCCTCAGCGGCGTCCGAGTCCCACTCCTCCTCCTGGCTCTCGCCCCCGCTCGCTTCTCCCTCCTCAGTCGGAGCCTGCGCTCCGTTG
>NW_025235549.1:0-6046 GCF_018294505.1 Triticum aestivum | reverse complement strand
GAGAGAGAGAGCGAGGGAGAGGAGAGGAGAGCCGGGGGAGAGTGAGAGAGAGCAGGGGGGAGGGCGTGGCGTCGTCCAGGGCGTCGAGCGAGGAGGGGAGGCCAGGCAAGCAGGCGAGCAGGTGGCGTGGCGCGGTGGCCGTGCGCGCGCGCCGGCCACACTCCCCTCCCTCTGTCGGGGCGAAGACGACAGAGGAGGGAGGTGGGCTGGGCCGGCTGCCGGCTGGGCCAGCCAGCTGGCTGGGCCGCACAGTGGAGGAGCCCAGGTAAGCTCCTCTTGTTATATATTTTTCTGTTTTTTTAATTTCTGACATTTGTTTTGATTTAAAAAATATATTAAATCATTTATTTAACTTATGCCAATTTTTGCAGGAGCTATATATATTATTCCAGAGCTCTTTTATAATTGGCATAATATTTGGGCATATATTAATATATATAATTAATATATTTCCAATGCAAATATTTATGCATTAATTCCAAATGCCCAAAATAAATGTCCATGATCCACTAAAAATATTGGTTTGATTTTTATCTCTGTCCAATATTTTCAGAGAGCAACATGAGCATTTTCTTGGACCCTTTTGGAGAAATTTTTATTTGGGTCATTTTCATAATGATTCTGAGGGTTTCACAGATCCCCATTTCAAGTTTCTGATGAAGAGTAAACATGATGCAACACTCTAATGCATGACTAGCTAGGGTGTGACAACTCACCCCCACTCAAAAGAATCTCGTCCCGAGATTTGGGTTCCTCCGGAAAGAAGGCGGGGTACTCGAGTCGAAGACGATCCTCCCTTTCCCAAGTTGCTTCATCCTCAGAATGGTGCGACCATTGAACCTTGAGAAACTTGATATTATGACGTCGGGTGGTACGTTAGGCCTGATCGAGGATACGAACGGGGTACTCTCGATATGTAAGATTATCTTGGAGATCAAGCGTTTCGTGGTCCACTTCATGGATAGGATCCGAGAAGCAACGCCTGAGTTGGGAAACGTGGAAGACATCGTGGACTCTGGAGAGATGCGGAGGTAGTTCCAACTGGTAGGCAACTTCTCCTCGTTTGGCAAGAATGGGAAAAGGTCCAATGTAACGAGGAGCCAATTTGCCTTTGATACCGAAACGATGGGTTCCCTTCAGAGGGGTGACCCGAAGATAAGCCTTCTCGTCAACCTCGAAAGTCATAGCCTTATGTTTTCGGTCATATTGACTCTTTTGACGGGATTGGGCTGTTTTGAACTTTTCACGAACGATACGAACTTGCTCTTCTGCTTCCTGAATCATATCCGGGCCAAAGAATTGTCTTTCCCCGGTCTCTGACCAGTTAAGGGGTGTTCGACATCGTCGTCCATAGAGAACTTCAAAAGGGGCTTTACCCAAGCTAGATTGATAGCTGTTGTTATAAGCGAATTCGGCAAATGGAAGGCACTTCTCCCAATCCATTCCGAATGAGATAACAGAGGCTCGAAGCATGTCTTCTAGAATTTGGTTGACGCGTTCCACTTGACCACTCGACTGAGGGTGGAAAGCGGTGCTAAAGGAGAGACGAGTTCCCATAGCATTTTGGAAACTTTCCCAAAACCGAGAGGTGAAAAGACTTCCTCGATCCGAGTTAATTTCCAAAGGAACACCATGAAGGGACACTATTCGGGAGATGTATAAGTCTGCCAGTTGACTAGCGGTTATACTCTCACGAACAGGTAAGAAATGGGCTACTTTGGAAAGACGATCGACCACGACGAAAATAGCATTATTCCCTCTCTTGGTCCTGGGAAAACCGGTAATGAAATCCATACCAATTTTATCCCATTTCCATTCAGGAATAGCTAGGGGTTGAAGGGTGCCAGCAGGCCGTTGATGCTCTGCTTTTACACGACGACAGACGTCGCAATTAGCAATATACTGAGCAATTTCTCTCTTCATCCTAGTCCACCAGAACCTCTGGCGTAGGTCCTGATACATCTTAGTACTACCGGGATGAATAGTGAGAGGAGATTCATGAGCCTCCTTAAGGATCAACTGCCGTAGATGCTGGTTCTTGGGAACCACTAGACGGTTCTCAAAGTACACAACACCATGATCATTTGTGGAGAAACAACTAGCACCTCCGCTAGCAATGTTCTCTTTGATTTTAGATATTCCCTTATCTCGCTTTTGGGCAGCGATGATTTGATCCATAAGAGTAGGTTTTGCTACCAAGGTGGAAAGAAAACCTTGAGGTACAATGTGAAGGTTAAGCTTCCGAAATTCCTCATGGAGAAGCGGTTGACTTTGTTGTAACATCAGGTTGTTACAATAAGATTTACGACTTAGCGCATCAGCCATGACGTTGGCTTTCCCTGGGGTGTAGGTTATCCCTAAATCGAAGTCTGTGATCAACTCAACCCAACGTCTTTGCCTGAGATTCAGATCCGGTTGGGTGAAGATGTACTTCAGACTTTGGTGATCAGTGAATATTTCGCAACGATTACCGAGGAGGTAATGTCGCCAGGTTTTAAGTGCATAGACTACAGCTGCAAGCTCTAGATCATGAGTAGGATAATTCTCCTCATGTGGGTGCAATTGCCGTGAAGCGTAGGCAATTACATGTCGATCTTGCATAAGGATGCAACCTAGTCCTTGTCGCGAGGCGTCGCAGTAGATAACAAAGTCCTTGGAGAAGTCTGGCGGTACCAGTACGGGAGCAGAGGTCAGGCATCTTTTCAGTTCCTGAAAGCTGTGCTCACATTGTGGAGTCCACTCGAACTTCTTATCTTTCTTGAGGAGTTCGGTTAGAGGTTTAGCAACCTTGGAGAAGTTCTCGACAAAGCGACGACAATAGCTCGCTAAGCCCAGAAAACTCCGAACTTGCTTGACCGATTCAGGTGGAGTCCAATTAAGGACGGCTTGAACTCGCTCAGGGTTAACAGCAATACCTTTACCAGATATTACATGACCCAGATAGGTCACTTCTGATAACCAGAATTCACATTTAGAAAATTTGGCATAAAGGCGATGCTCTCGAAGTTTCTTCAACACTAGCCTTAGATGTTCGGCATGTTCTTCCTCGTTCTTGGAGTAGATGAGTATATCATCGAGGTAAACCACGACGAATTTATCCAAATACTCCATGAAGATTGAGTTCATTAACCGAGAAAAGGTGGCTGGAGCGTTGGTTAAACCGAAAGACATGACGGTGTACTCGTATTGGCCATAACGAGTAACAAAGGCCGTTTTAGGAATGTCCCCGTTTCTGATTTTGATTTGATGGTAGCCCAACCTCAAATCCATCTTGGAGAAGACTGAGGATCCAGCGAGCTGATCGTACAGGTCGTTGATCCTGGGAAGCGGATATTTGTTCTTGATTGTGACCAAATTGACAGGTCGGTAATCTACAACCATCCGGTCCGTACCATCCTTCTTCTTGACGAATAGGACGGGGCAAGCCCACGGAGATGAGCTAGGTCGGATGAAACCCTTTTTCAAGGACTCATCGAGTTGTTTCTTAAGCTCGGCTAGTTCTAGGGGTGCCATCTTATAAGGTCTTCTAGCAATCGGAACGGTTCCTGGAATGAGGTCTATTACAAACTCAACATCCCTGTCAGGTGGAACACCTGGCAATTCCTCTGGAAAGACATCTGGGAAGTCACGGACTACCGGAACGTCCTCAAGGTCTGGCAAAGGGCTGGCATTAAGAGAATATAATTGTCGCTTGGCTATTCGGGTCAAGACATTGACTATCTTTCCCGAAGGATGGGTGAGTTGAACAGTCCTAGAGAAGCAATCGATTTTGGCTTGATGAGCTGACATCCAGTCCATACCCAAAATGATATTAATATCTGAAGATTTAAGGGCTATCAAAGACGCGAGGAAAACAAGTCTGTCGACTTGGATTTCATTTCCATGGCTTACTCTAGAAGTTTGCCATTTGGATCCCGGAGTTTGAATTACCATAGAGGTTGGCATATCACCGAATGCGACGTTATGCAAGCGAGCATAGTTTTCAGATATAAAAGAATGAGAGGCTCCTGTATCGAAAAGGACAGATGCCGGGTGGCAGTTAACAAGAAGCGTACCGAGAACGACGTTGGGATCCTCTTGAGCTTCTTCGGCAGAGATACAGTTGACATGGCCACGTGAAGCGGTGACCGGCTTGGCGTGGAATATTTTTCCTGTCGGCTTGCCACGGCCAACAGCTTTAGCAGACTGGTTGGGGTTGGTCTGGGGACACTCACGCATATAGTGACCAGATTCCCCACACTTGAAACAAGTCACGGAACTGGTACGTGGAGGAGCATCGTTAGTTGGACCCCCATAGGGCTTGGCTGGAGCAGACTGTTGAACGGGGCGAGGCGCCTGGAAGGATGGCCTCGGTGTAAACCTGGGTGGCAGGGCGGTGTTGGGTACCCACACGCGGCGCTTCTGAGAACCAGCACCGGATGAGGAACCCGTGTCACGTCCATGCTTGCGGGTTGCGTCATAGTCAGTCTGACCAGTTTCAGCACTGATGGCTTTGTTGACAAGTTTCGAAAAAGATGTGCACTCATGCAGACGGAGGTCGCGGCGAAGCTCAGGACTAAGGCCCTTACAAAACCTTGCTTGCTTCTTGGCGTCAGTAGACACTTCCTCAGTTGCATATCGGGCGAGATTACCAAACTCCCTGCTGTAAGCATCCACAGAAAGTCAGCCTTGGGTGAAACTGCAAAATTCTTCACGTTTACGGTCCATGAGACCCTCCGGAATGTGATGTTCACGGAAAGCCTCGCTGAATTCAGCCCAAGTTGTGACATGGCCCGCTGGGCGCATAGCTCCATAATTCTCCCACCATAGACTGGCGGGGCCTTCAAGATGATATGCAGCAAAGGTGACCTTGTCAGCCTCCGCTACCAGCGCGGAACGCAGCTTGTGAGAGATACTGCGAAGCCAGTCATCAGCGTCGAGAGGCTCGACGGAGTGGTGGAATGTGGGTGGATGCAATTTGATAAAATCACTGAGTGACACCACGTTAGCCCTCTGATGGTGTGCTGTATTCTGTTCAATACGCTCCAACAAACGGTTGGTCTCCCGCTTGTTTCTCTCAGCTTCCATCATCACCTCGGCTAGTGAAGGAGGATGAGGCAGATTTACATCCCTGGCTTCACTGCCTTCGGCCTGCTCTTGAGAAGCAGGGTTAGCGCGCGTGTTGACCATCCTAGGTAAACAAGACAATGATTTAGTCAGGATGGTAAAATTCCGACATAGGATTCATAATGTAAGAAATAACTCGGAATGCAAGATGATCATCCGTATGACATGGTAGATACAGAAACTGCTTCTTTTATTCCATCGTCATACACACCATACAGGGTTTAGTACAAGACCAAATAAAGTACTATTATGGTGAAAAGAGGATTACATCTCATCGGAGGCATTCCAAGCTCCTATACATTATTTTTCTACACCTCCGGAAGGAGTACAAACTAGGTCATATCCCACGAGTCACGCGGGACGATAGACGACACAGCTAGTGCGAACTAGTGATACTACCACTAACTCAGACCGATCCGTAGTAGTCCTCATAGAAGTCACCTCCATAGCCTGGGAGCTCAACATGATCATCTGGAAACAGACGGTCTCGCGGAGCTTGTGGACCATAGGGGCTAGGATGAGGCCTTGGACCAACAAACGGTGGCCTGCGGGGACCGCGAGGTGGGGTGATGCCTCCTACATCACGCCAAACCATCACGTCTGGCAGAGCAGATCTCACAGGATAGAGATCGCGCATATCTGAGAATCCAGCTTGCACCGCCGGTGCGAACCGAGTCAAAGTGGCCCAGTGGTCAGCACGGGTGTTGAAGAGCTCTAGCCTTAAGGCCCGATTTTCACGGTCCTTATCCTCGAGCATCTCAGCAGTGGTGCGAGTCCGTGAATCCTCCTGAGTGGGGTCAGCATAGATAGCCTGGAGATACCCTTGTGCTCCCGGAAGTGATCCTGGCATATACCGGAAATCAGAGTCCCGAAATATACCAGATCTGACTCGCATAATGGTCATCATAGAGTAGGCGGCGTCCTGCACAGCCATCTCAAT
>NW_025235548.1:0-6047 GCF_018294505.1 Triticum aestivum | reverse complement strand
AAGCTAGCCTATGGTATGATTGTTGTTGTATATCTATCGACTAGCCTGGCCCTGGTTTATATAATGCACCAGAGGCCTAGGATAACAAGAGTCCTAGCCGAATACGCCGGTGGGGGAGGAGTCCTTGTCTTGATCTCCAAGTCTTGTTGATTCTTCCTTGTATGCGGCAGATGTCCGGACTGGCCCATGAGTATACGGCCATGGGGGTCCTCGGCCCAATCCAACTGATCGGGAGACGACGCGTTGAGTACCCCCTAGTCCAGGACACCGTCAGTAGCCCCCTGAACCGGTCTTCAAGTAAGGGACGCTCCTCGATTCTTCCGAACTGTTCTTCATCTTCGGTTGCCGGTCTTGAAAACTGGTTCAACAAATCTTCTGATCTTCTATCTTGAGGATCACCGAAATGCATTCGACGAGTTTATACGTTGGTTATCCGAGGAGCCCCTTTAAGTTTCCGGCCTTTATCAATGCCTTGTTATTTTTATGCCACACCTCTGGTTTGAAGTTGTTCCCGGGAGGCAGTGTCCTCTTGTGTCCGAGCTCTAACGCCGGACTGTATTCAAGGTATCTTTTGCAGCCGAGCACCAATGCCGGACTGCTCTCGAGCTCCAACGCTGAAATGTATCCGAACTCCAACGCCGGACTGTGTCCAAGCTCCAACGCCGGACTATATCCAAGATGTCATAGATCATCTTGGTCCAAAAAAGTTGAGGGAGTTTAGCCGAGCTTAATGCCGGAAATGCCCTCTAAGGAGCCAGCCACTTGCTTCCAAGCTATATGCTGAACTGCTTCCGAGGTGGTTAAGCACCTCGGTCATGGGCTGATTTTTGTCAATATTTTTGATTGATGCAATTTATTCTCTGCCGAGATACATAGCCAGTAGCCCTCAAGGTGAGTATCGGTCTAAAACCCGAGATGCACATGAAGGATGACATAAGACCGCTGATCCCCGTAGCCGCTGAGACTCAGGTTGATTTGTAAAATCGGTCTAAGGATCAAGTCCTAGCTCGGCAGAATACTTCGGGACACAAAAAGCGGCGTGCTCAGTCCTCGAGACTCAGGTTGGGTGCGGCCGACCAACCTGAGGATCAAAATCTCCTCAGAAACTGTATTGCACTTAAAATTTTCTGCATAGAACAGGCAATGCAGTAGCCCCCGAGACACTGGTCGGGTGGCAACACCAAATCAGGGGATCGATGTGCCCCTTTAATATTTGTAAATAATAAGCCCGGAGCCCAGTAGCCCCCGAGCCTTAATGCGGGCACGGGAGGCCGAATTAAGGATCGATATCCATAGTAAAATCACAAATGATGTGTAATGACTCTATGTATCCAAGTACTTTACGTCATTAATGCTCAGATCCGCATTGTACAAAACTTTGTTGACCGACCATCGGCTTCCACCTCCTCGGCCAATAGCCGAGGAGTGTTTGTCCTACTTTATAAAGCCTTTATGAGGGCAAAGATTTACAACAAACAAGGCAATCTGGCCATACGGTTTTATAAATTACAAAGGTGCGCGGAGAGACATGCCGTATTACTGTTTAACAGAAGAAATGTCTTCCAAAGAAAATAGTCCCGCTATCGGTTCCTTTCTTTGGGTTGTCATGCTAAGCATGATCATGAAACCTCAGCTCTAATATAAGAGCAAAATATCGAGGATTTAGTTTAGGAGGCCAGTTAATAGCCCCCGGTAGTGTTCGGCGACAGTCGAGGTCAAGCCGTAAACACTTCGGCCATTGTTATGAATGACCCGTCATTTAACGCCGTCATCGGATCGCCGACCAGTTTACGCTTATTTTGACAATCAGTTTTCGGCTTTCTCCACTGAGGTGCTTAACCATGTGAGCTAGAAGCACAATCGCAGTGGTTCTCCTTTTGCACACCTAGTCGAACAAAGTGGAACATAGGAGGCAAGCGTAGGAGCCGGGCAACCCAACTATTGACCGATGACACAATTCGAAACCGATGCATATATATAGCAATATCCGAGAATGTTTTTTTCGAATCTCTAAAGGTGTCCGGCGTTGCACCGTGAGACTTGTGCTGAAAACACACAAATAGTTTAAAAGTGCCATGGGCTCGAAAAGCCAAAAACTTATTCAAAAAGTTAATGTCCGAACTAGATCAAATGTTCGGTGCCAATCCGAAAATTGGACTTTAGAAAAAAAAAGGTGCTTCTGCCGTGCTTTAACATGACACATCCTATCTCAAAACTTCAAGCGGGTCAGCCTACGGCTTACTAGGCCAGTTTAGCAAACTAAACTCCTAGCGGCTTTGAGAGAGAAATTAGGCTCCCCGGCTAGTGACCGCACTCTTGTGTCGAAAAAAGGAGTGATAAATAATAAAAACTTTGCAACGACTAAGAAGAAAAACACTTATCATAAAACGGCTCATATAAATTTAAGAGCCCCCAAGTGACTTGGGTAAAAGAATGATTGCATGTACCGAAGTACTTATATCATATCTATGTTCAACCAAACTTTAAACGCGTCTTAACCGACCGTCGGCTTCTCCCTCTTCGATCAAGGACCGAAAAGTGTTATGTACTCCATCTGTCGAGAATATCGACAATGTTTCCAATAACCAGGCAATCAGGCCATAAGGCTGTAACAGACAAAGCGCGCTCAGGGAACTTATGCTATATTACTTCGAAGAGTAAGAAGCATCTTCGAAGAAAATAGTACCCCCACCGATACCTTTCTTCAGTGCTCATTGTTATTATGAGACTTGTGCAATAGATTTTTTGTACTCATGAGTTCCGTTGTGTGCCGACCATGATTGAAAACAATAAGAGCGCTAGCTTTCGGCTTCACCCAGTCTGAGGTCCGGCTCGGTTGACCCGATCGTGACAATCGCAGAGGTGCTCCCTTTACTCCCTAGCCGAACAATTGGGAACGTAGGGGTAAGCACAGGAGCCAGGCAATCCAGCTTGCAAATCGCTTAAGTCAATATGGTGCATATTGCGGCGTAATACACGAACAAGGAACGAAGCCGTACAAGTATAACCATATGCAAGAGGAAAAAGCTTCATGAAGGAAGCCCCCAAGTAAACGGGGTATTTGAATTTGCGCGTCACAAACAAAGTTTGGACAAGGAAATTTTTACAAGCCACTTTTTTCCAAAAAAGTATAATGCTTGACCGAGCCGAACACAAGTTAAAATTTAAAACTTTGAGCATGAAGACAACTTAGTGGTTAATGTGTTCGATATTGATGACGCGGTCCGAGCTTGATGCGGGACAAGGTTCCATCCCCGAGCCGGTCCCGAGGTGGCGGAGCAAAGAACTCGGCACTCCGAAGTGGTGACATAGCACGGTCAATGCAGGACGGCAGGGTGATGCCGAATTCCCCGGCATGGGATAATGAAGTGTTGACGAAGCCCCCCATCCAGCCGAGGTGACGCCAAAGGATATAGTCTGGCTGGATCATTTTCCTGTGCACAAAAAATAGTGCAAAATGGAGATAATAGTAATAATAAAAAAATAAAAAAATTCATTTCATAACAAATAATTTATGCAAAGTGAGTAATAAAAGAAATATGGCCTGGCGCCGAAGTCAATGTCGATGCAGGGCGGCAACGTAATGCGGTAAGGGCATGGCAAGGCCTGAATTCACAGGTCGGTTCGAGTTTCGGATGCGGCGTTCGCCGGACTATGTACGGAAACTGACCAACCACCTGATAGAGGCAAAGGTGTCCCGTCTTTCGATGAGATGATGGATATCGCTTTGGTGGCAGTCGACTTTGACGGTCCGACTACGAACGTGCGAGGACGTCGCGCCTTAGCAATCGCTAAACCAACTCCGAGAGGTTATTGACCACGCCGGAGCACGATCAACCTGACCACGAGGGTCTGTTTCCTGCGAGCAAACGAAGAACAAGCAAGAAACTGAGATTGCAATCTGGATATTGCAAATATAAGATGAAAGCTTTATTGATCAAGGTGGGGTTCTGTGACGCCTTAGTCTGGTCGTTGAACACAAACGAAGTACGCGAAGTTGCAGCTATGGCGAACTTTTAATCTAAACAAAACCAAAGTCTAAACGATGCCCTAAGGGCTGTATATATGGAGGAAGAGGGGGGAATTTCGTGGCCCTTGGTGGAGGGGTCCGAAATCAACCCTATCTCTTGTTTCCCCACACATACGGACTCTAAAAATAGCCTATACTTAGGTATTTCGAAATTACATGGGCCTGGCCCAATAATAAGGTGACACAGCACCTAAAATAGCCTCGGGACGAAATTTATGAAGTGGCATCTTGTATATTTCGTCCAAGGCTTCATGCACCCATTATGGTGGCTTCAAAGTCCTGAAATCATCACTTGTAACTCCGTTCTTGTTCCCCTTGCGCATGCCATCATCTCCATGCTTGTTTTTGCTCCAATGTTCATCCTTCTCCAAGCTAGGCCCTTCATTTGAAAGCAAAACAAATGTATCCAATTTAGGCAGCATCATATTCTCATGAACATTAGAATCATTACCAAGAAACGAAAGTACCTGGTAATTTAGTTGGCGTGCACGAGCTCTAGTAATTGGTCCAGTATGTATAGCAGCAGGGGCTGTGGATGTAACAATTGTATTGATGTCCTCATCATCCTCCCCTTCTTGAAATGAAGTCGTCCTCGACGGAAGTTCATCTTCCTCACCCAAATAAGGATTCAAATCTGCAATGTTAAAAGTGGGACTAACCCCAAAATCTGCAGGCAGCTCAAGTTTATATGCATTATCATTTATTTTCTCTAACACCTTAAAGGGACCATCAGCACGTGGCATTAACTTTGATTTGCGCAAATCAGGAAATCTATCCTTACGCAAATGTAACCAAACAAGATCTCCAGGTGCAAACACAACATGTTTTCTACCCTTATCTCCAGCAAGTTTATATTTAGCATTCATACGCTCAATGTTTTCCTTAGTTAACTCATGCATTTTTAAAATCAATTCAGCACGTTGTTTCGCATCAAAATTAACCTTCTCCGAAGATGGAAGAGGCAACAAATCAATAGGTGCACGAGGTAGGAAACCACACACAACTTCAAAAGGGCACATCTTAGTAGTAGAATGCAATGAACGATTATAAGCAAATTCAATATGAGGCAAGCATTCCTCCCACATTTTCTTATTATTCTTCAAAACAGCCCTAAGCATAGTAGACAACGTTCTATTGACTACTTCAGTTTGTCCATCAGTTTGGGGGTGACAAGTAGTACTAAAAAGCAGTTTAGTCCCCAACTTAGCCCATAAACATCTCCAAAAGTGGCTAAGAAATTTAGTATCACGATCTAAAACAATAGTATTTGGCACACCATGCAAGCGAATAATTTCACGAAAGAACAAATCAGCAACATTAACAGCATCATCGCTTTTATGACATGGTATAAAGTGTGCCATTTTCGAGATCTATCGACGACAACAAATATGCTATCCCTCCCCTTCTTTGTTCGAGGTAAACCTAAAACAAAGTCCATAGATATATCCTCCCAGGGAACACTAGGTATAGGCAAAGGCATATATAAACCATGAGGATTGAGTCGTGACTTAGCTTTTTGACATGTAGTGTAGCGAGCAATAAAACGCTCAACATCCCGTCTCATCTTTGGCCAAAAGAAATGTGTAGCAAGTACGTCCTCCGTCTTCTTCACGCCAAAGTGTCCCATTAATCCTCCTCCATGCGCCTCCTGCAACAACAAAAGACGAACGGAGCTAGCTGGAATGCATAGCTTGTTAGCACGAAACACAAATCCATCATTAACAACAAACTTGTTCCACATTCTTCCTTCTTTACAATTCTGCATTACAGCTTTAAAATCAGCATCATGCACATATTGATCTTTGATGGTCTCCAAACCAAATATTTTGAAGTCAAGTTGTGAAAGCATAGTATAGCGGCGAGACAATGCATCAGCAATAACATTTTCTTTTCCCTTCTTGTGTTTAATGACATAAGGAAAAGTCTCAATGAATTCAACCCATTTAGCATGTCTACGATTCAGTTTAGCTTGACTTTTAATATGTTTCAAAGATTCATGATCAGAATGTATAACAAA
>NW_025235547.1:0-6048 GCF_018294505.1 Triticum aestivum | reverse complement strand
GGTGGGCTGTGCGGCGCACCCGCCACTGCTAAGATGCATGGCCTCCTTTTGAGGTTACCACAGTTTTAGTTGTGGCGAGGCGAATTATTTGCCTGCCGTTGTTGGCAGACCGAGCAGTGACGGGCGGCATTGCTTGCCCGCCACTGTTAGGTTTCATCACGCGGCCAAATCTGAAAAGGCTTACCTGTGGCGGCTCTATATTATCACCCGCCACTGCTATTTCTCCAAATTGGTTGTGGCAGATGACACAGTGTGCCCACCACTCATACGAGTTCACCTATAAGCCTTTTTCAATAGTGTTGTCGTCCTCTGGCCGCAATATCCCTGATCCCCGTCTTATTTTTTGACCATTTTTGCCCCTGTTACTTTCATTTCCTTCTAGTAATAACCATTGAAACAACACGTAAACTAAAAACAAACCATTGAGTCCGTGAACTGATAACTAATACAAATTGCCTTCATGCAAAGTGAATAAAAGTTTTTTTATGTTATCGCCATCATGGTCAACATCTATCCTGTCGCCATGTAGTTTCTCCAGCAAGACGCGGTGCACAACCGCGGTCTGGAGACTCATGAATTTGACCACAAGTAGAACAAAAAACGGAGGACCTCCTAATCCACGTGGGGTTGGAGGATACCCTCCAAACGTAGAACCCACCTGCATGATTTGGGCATGCCCATTTCACGTGGTCGGCATTCTTACGTTTCATTTTTATTTTATTCATTTTCCTTGTTGTTTTGTGTTTTACTATTAACCTTTATACATAATAGTAAATGTTCACAGATTTTTTAAAAAAAATCAAAACTACAGAAAAATCGTAAAAGAATAAAATGTTTGTGAATTCAAAACAAACGTTCCCAATTTAAAAAAAATTCACGAAGTTCATAAAATGTTTGCAGAGTTCAGAAAATGTTCACAAATATTGAAAATGATAAAAGAATAAGAATGTTCGCCGATTTGGAAATTGTTCTTGATTTTTTCAAAAAATAGAAATTACAATATGTGCTGAAAAATTTCATAGGGTTTCCTTATTTCAAAAGAAATCCATGAGCGGAAGCTTGTGCCATGGGCAAATAAGTTTGCATGAGAGATCGTGCGAGAAAACGTAAGAGACCTTTCAGAGTATTGAATTTTAAGGGGGTGTGCAAAATTCTAAAAACGTTTAGGGTCCCTCATGCTCATTCAGTTGAGCTCGAATAATTTTCTTTATTGTTTTGATTTTTCCTCTGCTATGCAATTAGTCATTAAAGGCATGGAAGCTTCTTTGATCATTTGTTTGAAGGAGTATGCGAGTACTCGTGTAAGATTTTGTAACTTTTATGAACACCAGCTCGCTGGCAATGCTCTCATTCAATTGTAACGACTCATGCTTCACGAACATAAATAACCTTGTTCTCTCAACTACGATTTTGCTCTAGGACAAGAAAAAGTCAAAGCTTGGGAATCAAGATGAGTGCATTTTGCCTCATATTTTTCTCAGTGTTTTAACACCCTAGATGTAGGGTTTTCTATATTCTTCTGCAAATCCATCGCCGATTGTTATTATATTTTACCGGGATGCCCAAAACGAGACAAAATAAAGAATTGATTGGAAAAACAGCTAATTTTGGTCAAAAAATATGTTTATTGAACATCATAAAAACATTCCTTGTGAAGAGATGAACAGGTGGGAAGAAATCGTGGTGCCTTCGGGTCCCCAGACGAGCAGACGACACGTCTCTCTCGTACCAATGGTCACCTTGCTGCCATTTTTCCTGATCGACTATTCTTACCTGATGCAACCAATCTTAGTTATGAGGAACAGAGAGACTCCACCATATGAAAGAGTACCAGAAACCTCACCTCGCTACGGGTAATCAGTAGAAGGGCCATGTCGCCATTGCTTTGCTCAAGCTGGCTAAGACATCGAGATTCACCATCTCCATCAACATCCACGCCATCGCCATCGCCATCGACTCTCTCATCCATCTCATTATAATCCAAAAACCTATTGTAGATCCGTACGTGTGTCACTTTAATCATTCACTCGCTATTATGATTACCTCTATGATGCGTTGTTTCCCCATGTCTGAGTAGTTTTGTAATTCTTGGGAATAAGGAGAAACCCTAGTATCGATATGATGCCTTACCGGGTTGATAAACGACAATCTCTAGGTAAAAGGCCATTTAATAAGACCGAAACTAGATTGAGGTAATCATGGGCCTTGAAGTAGAATGTGGTGGGGCTGTGGTCAACAAATGGTTGGCGAGGTGAGAGAAATACAAAATAATAAACCAAACAAATACAATGGGATACGGGATGAGTTGGCCACACCTAATTGGTTGCCTACCGGTTCCTTTTGATTTTCTTTTCAAGTAATGGCATGGACCAATATAAGGAAAAAATATGTTATAGATATGCATTGATCCAGTGGTGCATTTTCATGTGTTATTTTTGTTTCTTTGATGGCTCTATATACGGTTATATTACTCTTGTCAATTCCAAAGAAAAAAAAGATGATTCATGTTAGGACATCCCCTATTCATGCGAAAAACTCTGATGGGTCTTGGCGATGACACATTTGAGTGGTGTCAGCGACGAGGTTTAGGGGCGGTTGGCGGCGGCCCGAGCAGGGCTTGTCGTCGACCGTGGTGTAAGGGCATATTTATTCCCTAGTGATTTTGGTGATTGATGACAATGCTTTTGCGGACTAATCGTGTGCGTTAAGTTCTTTCAGAGAATCATCCATTCGCACGAGACGATTTCCTCCCCTCGGTGTTTTATTCAAGACGGTGTAGCTCCTGCGTTTCGTTGTTGGTGGACTAGTTTCGTAGGAGTCACCGTACTATTAAGAGGGGATCCGCTTTGATAAGACTAGGGTGGAATCAACACGTACACATCCTTATCACACCCGTCGTCTTCCCTTCGCTTCTTTGGAGCTGCACTTCTCTTCCGTACCTGCTTCGCCCTGTGCCAGTAGTAGTACCGCGATCTACAGCGGTAGGACCGCCGAAGCCCCCCCAGCGGTAGTACCGCTCCACCGAGCGGTAGTACCGCTCTCAGCGGTAGTACCGCTCCGCAGAGCGGTAGTACCGCTCGCGGGTTTCGGCCATAGTACCGCAGTAGTACCGCGCCTACTACCGCCTCGATTCGAGACGATGTTTTTCTCGTGTCGGGTTTTGCGGCACTAGAAGCGGTAGTAGAAGCGGTAGTACCGCTCCGAGCGGTAGTACCGCTCCTACTCCCGCGGTAGTACCGCTCTGGGGCCAGTGGCCTGACTCCCTCTTCAGCGCGGTAGTACCGCTAGGTAGGGAGCGGTAGTACCGCTCTCAGCGGTAGTACCGCCCTTCCCTAGCGGTAGTACCGCCCTGTGCGGGGCTGCTCAGTGAGGTAGCGGTTGGATGTGTTCCCTCACTATAAATAGGTGTCTTCTTCCTCCAAGTTGACCTACCTCTTTCCCCAAAGCTCCATTGTTGCTCAAAGCTCCATTTTCGCCCGATCTCTCTCCCTAGCCAATCAAACTTGTTGATTTGCTCGGGATTGGTTGAGAAGGCCCAGATCTACACTTCCACCAAGAGAAATTTGATTTCCCCCACTTATCCCTTGCGGATCTTGTTACTCTTGGGTGTAGAGCACCCTAGACGGTTGAGGTCACCTCGAAGCCATACTCCATTGTGGTGAAGCTTCGTGGTGTTGTTGTTGTTGTTGGGAGCCTCCGATTGTTGTGGAGATAGCCCCAACCTTGCTTGTAAAGGTTCGGTTGCCGCCTTCAAGGGCACCAATAGTGGAATCACGGCATCTCGCATTGTGTGAGGGCGTGAGGAGAATACGGTGGCCCTAGTGGCTTCTTGGGGAGCATTGTGCCTCCACACCGCTCTAACGGAGACGTACTTCCCCTTAAAAGGAAGGAACTCCGGTAACACATCCTCGTCTCCACCGGCTCCACACTTGGTTATTTCGTGCCTTTACTCTTGCAAGCTTACTTGTTATTACATCCCTTGCTTGCTTGTGTACTAGTTGTTATTGCATCATATAGGTTGCTCACCTAGTTGCACATCTAGACAACCTATTTTGTTGCAAAGTTTAATTTGGTAAAGAAAAGGTTAAAAATTGTTAGTTGCCTATTCACCCCCCTCTAGTCAACCATATCGATCCTTTCAATTGGTATCAGAGCCTCGTCTCTTTTTAAGGACTTTACCGTCCAAAGAGTATGGTTGATGCCGTAGATGAGGTGGGGGAGCACTCCGGTGCGAATCCGATGTCATCTACGGGAGATGGGGGTAACTCGATCTCACGTGAGGAATTCAATGTTGCTTTGGAAACAATGAAAACCTCCATGACGACCGAGGTCAAGGACATGTTTAAGGAATTCCTAGAAGGACTTAAACAATCTACCTCGCCGATGAAAGTGGGTGATCCCACCAACAAGGTGACGGATGCTCCCTCCGACAAGGGGGAAGCTAACATTGATAAGAGTCCTTCTATTAGTGGTAGAAATGGTACCGGCATCTTTGCCCATGTGGAACCCCCGGTTTATGGAGGGCCAATTCCCTCCACTCATTTGAATCATGCCGGTCCACCTCCTAAATACGAGAAACATGAAGATTTTGATTCTTGGGTCTATCGCTTTAAGCGTCATTTGAAACATGTGAACCCTAACCTTTGGAGAATCATTGAAGAAGGTTTTTATCCTCATGACCCAAGCAACTTCACCCCTCGAGAAGCCGTGGACAATCAATTCAATGAGAGTGCTCTCTTCATCATCCAAGATGCAATCCTTCCCGAAGATCTCCCTCACCTTCGACCCCATGTCATGGCTAAAGAAGCATGGAAATGTGTCGAGGGTCTCTATTGTGGAAGTTCTAGCATTCAACGCTCCAACTATGAAGTGGTGCAAGATGAAGCCGATGAGTTTGCAATGAAAGAAGATGAAGAACCTCGTGAGCTCTTTCGAAGAGTGACCAAACTCGCGGTCGCACATCGAGATCATGAAAGCAAGGACACGGATGACAATTGGATCAAGCGGAAGTTCCTCAAGGCCATGATGCCCTACAACAAGGCCATGTCCTCCGTCATTCGTCAACGACCGGACTTCCACTCCATGACCTCAAGTGAAGTGTTGGATGAGTTCGTTGCAATGAGCATCTTGGACAAGACCGCCGACAATGCGGTGCTCCGTTCTCAAAGAGCAAAGAAGCCTAACCTTGCTTTGAAGGCCAAGGTTACTATGGAAGAAGAGGAAGAAGTGGAAGATGAGGAAAGCAACCCCGAAGACACCAAGTTTGACTACCATGAGCACATGGCCCTTGCTTCAAGACAATTTTGGAGCAAGAAGAGCTCAAGACCCAACTTCAACAAGAACAACTCAAGTGGCGTCAAGGGCAAGCAACGAGTTAGAACTTGCTTCAACTGTGGCAATGTGAGACATTTCGTTGCGGATTGTCCTTACGAGAAGCGGGAAGACAATGGTGGCAAGTTCATTCGGAAAGACAAAGCCAAGTCCTTCCCCAACAAGAACAACTTCGCCAAGAAGACTCCCACTCGTGGGTTGGTGGTTCAAGAAGAATACCAAGAGGATGACGATGATGATGAAAATGAAGAAGCAACGGCCATGGCGTCCGTTGCCATTGCTACTCCCCGGGTGTCTCTCCTTGAATCACCCAACGAAAACATCACCGCTAGATGCCTCATGGCTAAAGCTTCAAACAAGGTAACCCCCAACATCACAACCACCATCATTACTAATCCCTGCTTGGAGGATTGCATTGATGGACATGTTGAGTCTAATGAGGAAGTGAATGAATTTGAGTATTTTATGAGTAAGCTCAAGGGAAAGTCCAAGAAGCACTTTGTTGCTCTCTTGGAACAACTTGGTGAGGCCAATGACATGATCGAGGCTCACGAAGAAACCATCTCCAAGATGGAAGGTCATAGTCGTGACTATGCCGATGAGATATCGGATCTCTCTAATGCTCTTGAGGAAGAGCGTGTGCATCGTTTGACTCTTGAGGAGTCACACAATGATGACCATGCTAAGTTAAAGAAAGATCTTGATCATGCTCTTGTC
>NW_025235546.1:5206-6049 GCF_018294505.1 Triticum aestivum | reverse complement strand
CGGAGTGATTTCCGCGATTAACGAACCCTTGGGTGCGTTTATGTTTCGGTCATCAACACTCGCGGTTTTTATCGATTCTGACCCGTTTCATGGACTATTACTCACCATTTTGGGGCCCCAAAGTGATTTCCATAGTTGTTGAACCCGAAGGCGCGCTTACGTGTTGGTTATCAACACTCACAGTTTTGGCCGATTCTGTCCCGTTTCATGGACTATTACTCACTGTTTTGGGGTCCCAGTGTCACACCCTAGCTAGTCATGCATTAGAGTGTTGCATCATGTTTACTTTTGCATCAGAAACTTGAAATGGGGATGACAGAACCCCCAGTCCCCTCTGAAACCAACTAGGGTTACTAAAATAATTTTTCAATGAACCTGAAATGCCCTTCTAAAATGCCCATCATTTTTGCCTTGGTTCAGAACCTCTGCCAAAAGTGGTGCACATTTTTCTAGGCCATCCTAGGGTTCTTGAATTAAATCATAGATATTTGAATTTGGGCATTTAAAATAATATAAAATATTTAAATGCTCAAATATCTCCAAACTAAAATGTTTCATGTTGGAAATAATCCAACTATGGACCAGGAGTAGTTTGGTGATTTTTGGAGTTGCCTAGGTATTTTATTTAAGTCAACAAAGTTGCAGATATATTAAATAAAACCAGAAAACAGAAAAGAGAGGGAAAGAATTACCTGTGCAGCCCAGCCAGCTGGCCGGCCCAGCTAGCAACCGACCCAGCCCAGCACTGTAGCTCCCCGTCGTCTTCCTCCCCACGCCCCGAAGCTGCTGCGTGCTCGCGCGCGCACGGCCGCGCGGCCACCTCCTGCTTGCCGACGCCCTCCT
>NW_025235546.1:2882-3686 GCF_018294505.1 Triticum aestivum | reverse complement strand
AACACTTGCAGTTTTGGCCGATTTTGGCCCATTTCTTGCATAATTTACTCACTGTTTTGGGGTCCCGAAGTGTTTTCCATATTTGTTGAACCCCATGGTGCCCTTATGTGCCGGTCATCAACACTAGCAGTTTTGGCCGATTCTGGCCCGTTTCTTGGATTATTACTCACTGTTTTGGCGTCCCGAAGCAATATCCATAGTTGTTGAACCCCAAGGTGCGCTTACGTGTCGGTCATCAACATTGGCAATTTTGGCCAATTCTGGCCCGTTTCATGGATTATTTTTTGTCTATAAGCTCACTGTTCAGGGGTCGCGGAGTGGTTTCCATGATTAACGAACCCAGGGGTGCGTTTACGTATCGGTAATCAACACTCGCAGTTTTGGCCGATTCTGGCCGTTTCATGGACTATTACTCACTGTTTTGGGGTCCCAGAGTGATTTCCACAATTAACGAACCCTGGGGTGCGTTTACGTGTCGGTCAATTACACTCGTAGTTTGGCCGATTCTGGCCCGTTTCTTGGATTATTATTCACTGTTTTGGGGTCCAGAAGCGATTTCCATAGTTGTTGAACCCCACGGTGCGCTTACATGTCGGTCATCAAAACTGGCAGTTTTGGGCGATTCTGGCCCGTTTCATGGACTATTACTCACTGTTTTCTGGTCACAGAGTGATTTCCATGATTAACGAACCCCAGGGTGCGTTTACGTGTCGGTTATCAACACTCGCAGTGTGGCCGATTCTGGCCCGTTTCTTGGATTATTGTTTTGGGTTCCAGAAGCGATTTCCATAGTTGTTGAACCCC
>NW_025235546.1:1292-1857 GCF_018294505.1 Triticum aestivum | reverse complement strand
GTCCCGAAGCAATATCCATAGTTGTTGAACCCCAAGGTGCGCTTACGTGTCGGTCATCAACATTGGCAATTTTGGCCAATTCTGGCCCGTTTCATGGATTAGTTTTTGTCTATAAGCTCACTGTTCAGGGGTCGCGGAGTGGTTTCCATGATTAACTAACCCAGGGGTGCGTTTACGTGTCGGTAATCAACACTCGCAGTTTTGGCCGATTCTGGCCGTTTCATGGACTATTACTCACTGTTTTGGGGTCCCAGAGTGATTTCCACGATTAACGAACCCTGGGGTGCGTTTACGTGTCGGTCAATTACACTCGTAGTTTGGCCGATTCTGGCCTGTTTCTTGGATTATTATTCACTGTTTTGGGGTCCAGAAGCGATTTCCATAGTTGTTGAACACCACGGTGCGCTTACATGTCGGTCATCAAAACTGGCAGTTTTGGGCGATTCTGGCCCGTTTCACGGACTATTACTCACTGTTTTCTGGTCACAGAGTGATTTCCATGATTAACGAACCCCGGGGTGCGTTTACGTGTCGGTTATCAACACTCGCAGTGTGGCCGATTCTG
>NW_025235546.1:0-1068 GCF_018294505.1 Triticum aestivum | reverse complement strand
AAGGTGCGCTTACGTGTCGGTCATCAACATTGGCAATTTTGGCCAATTCTGGCCCGTTTCATGGATTAGTTTTTGTCTATAAGCTCACTGTTCAGGGGTCGCGGAGTGGTTTCCATGATTAACTAACCCAGGGGTGCGTTTACGTGTCGGTAATCAACACTCGCAGTTTTGGCTGATTCTGGCCGTTTCATGGACTATTACTCACTGTTTTGGGGTCCTAGAGTGATTTCCACGATTAACGAACCCTGGGGTGCGTTTACGTGTCGGTCAATTACACTCGTAGTTTGGCCGATTCTGGCCCGTTTCTTGGATTATTATTCACTGTTTTGGGGTCCAGAAGCGATTTCCATAGTTGTTGAACCCCAAGGTGCGCTTACATGTCGGTCATCAAAACTGGCAGTTTTGCGCGATTCTGGCCCGTTTCATGGACTATTACTCACTGTTTTCTGGTCACAGAGTGATTTCCATGATTAACGAACCCCAGGGTGCGTTTACGTGTCGGTTATCAACACTCGCAGTGTGGCCGATTCTGGCCCGTTTCTTGGATTATTGTTTTGGGTTCCAGAAGCGATTTCCATAGTTGTTGAACCCCAAGGTGCGCTTACGTGTCGGTCATCAACACTGGCAGTTTTGGCCGATTCTAACCCGTTTCATGGACTATTACTCACTGTTTTGGCGTACCAAAGTGATTTCCATGATGAACGAACACTAGGGTGCGTTTACGTGTCGGTCATCAACACTTGTAGTTTTAGCCAATTCTGGCCCGTTTCTTGGACTATTACTCACTGTTTTGTGGTCCCGTAGCAATTTCCATAGTTGTTGAACCCCAAGGTGCGCTTACGTGTCGGTCATCAACAATGGCAGTTTTGGCCGATTCTGGCCCGTTTCATGGTCTATAACTCACCGTTTTGGGGTCACAGAGTGATTTCCATGATTAAAGAACCCCGGGGTGCGTTTACGTGTCGGTCATCAACACTCGCGGTGTGGCCCATTCTGGCCCGTTTCTTGGATTATTGTTTTGGGGTCCAGAAGCGATTTCCATAGTTGTTGAACCCCAAGGTGCGCTTA
>NW_025235545.1:0-6050 GCF_018294505.1 Triticum aestivum | reverse complement strand
CGTCGTGCTGCTGGATCTCCATCAACCTCTCCTTTCCCCTTGCTGGATCAAGAAGGAGGAGACGTCGCTGCACCGTACGTGTGTTGAACGCGGAGGTGCCGTCCGTTCGGCACTCGGTCATCGGTGATTTGGATCACGGCGAGTACGACTCCGTCATCCACGTTCATTGGAACGCTTCCGCTCGCGATCTAGAAGGGTATGTAGATGCACTCCTCTCCCCTCGTTGTTAGTATACTCCATAGATGCATCTTGGTAAGCGTAGGAAAATTTTAAATTATGCTACGATTCCCAACAGTGGCATCATGAGCCAGGCCTATGCGTAGTTACTATGCACGAGTAGAACACAAAGCAGTTGTGGGCGTTGAGTTTGCCAATTCTTCTTGCCGCTACTAGTCGTTTCTTGTTTCGGCAGCATTGTAGGATGAAGCGGCCCGGACCGACCTTACACGTACGCTTACGTGAGACAGGTTCCACCGACTGACATGCACTAGTTGCATAAGGTGGCTAGCGGGTGTCTGTCTCTCCTACTTTAGTCGGAACAGATTCGATGAAAAGGGTCCTTATGAAGGGTAAATAGAAATTGGCAAATCACGTTGTGGTCATACGTAGGTAAGAAAACGTTCTTGCTAGAAACCTACAAACCACGTAAAAACTTGCAACAACAAATTAGAGGACGTCTAACTTGTTTTTGCAGCAAAGTGCTATGTGATGTGATATGGCCAGAAGATGTGATGAATGATATATGTGATGTATGAGATTGATCATATTCTTGTAATAGGAATCACGACTTGCATGTCGATGAGTATGACAACCGGCAGGAGCCATAGGAGTTGTCTTTATTATTTTGCATGACCTACGTGTCATTGAATAACGCCATGTAATTTACTTTACTTTGTTGCTAAACGCGTTAGCCATACAAGTAGAAGTAATCGTTGGCGTGACGACTTCATGAAGACACAATGATGGAGATCATGATGATGGAGATCATGGTGTCATGCCGGTGACAAAGATGATCATGGTGCCCCGAAGATGGAGATCAAAGGAGCATGATGATATTGGCCATATCATGTCACTATTTGATTGCATGTGATGTTTATCATGTTTTTGCATCTTATTTGCTTAGAACGACGATAGCAAGTAGGATGATCCCTTATAATAATTTCAAGAAAGTGTTCACCCTAACTGTGCACCGTTGCGAAGGTTCGTTGTTTCGAAGCACCACGTGATGATCGGGTGTGATAGATCCTAACGTTCGAATACAACGGGTGTTGACGAGCCTAGCATGTACAGACATGGCCTCAGAACACACGCAATACACTTAGGTTGATTTGACGAGCCTAGCATGTACAGACATGGCCTCGGAACACGGAGGACCGAAAGGTCGAGCATGAGTCGTATAGAAGATACGATCAACATGGAGATGTTCACCGATCTTAACTAGTCCGTCTCACGTGATGATCGGACACGGCCTAGTTGAATTCGGATCATGTTTTCACTTAGATGACTAGAGGGATGTCTATCTGAGTGGGAGTTCATTAAATAATTTGATTATATGAACTTAATTATCATGAACTTAGTCTAAAATCTTTACACTATGTATTGTAGATCAAATGGCCAACGTTGTCCTCAATTTCAACGCGTTCCTAGAGAAAACCAAGCTGAAAGATGATGGCAGCAACTATACGGACTGGGTCCGGAACCTGAGGATCATCCTCATAGCAGCCAAGAAAGATTATGTTTTAGAAGCACCGCTAGGTGAAGCACCAATCCCTGAGAACCAAGACGTTATGAACGCTTGGCAGCAGCGTGCTGATGATTACTCCCTCGTTCAGTGCGGCATGCTTTACAGCTTAGAACCGGGTCTCCAAAAGCGTTTTGAGAAACATGGAGCATATGAGATGTTCGAGGAGCTGAAACTGGTTTTTCAAGCTCATGCCCGGGTCGAGAGATATGATGTCTCCGACAAGTTCTTCAGCTGTAAAATGGAGGAGAGCGTTCTGTTAGTGAGCACATACTCAGAATGTCTGGGTTGCACAACCGCTTGTCTCAGCTGGGAGTTAATCTCCCGGATGACGCGGTCATTGACAGAATCCTCCAGTCGCTTCCACCAAGCTACAAGAGCTTTGTTATGAACTACAATATGCAGGGGATGGAAAAGACCATTCCCGAGGTATATTCAATGCTGAAATCAGCTGAGGTAGAGATCAGAAAAGAACATCAAGTGTTGATGGTGAATAAAACCACTAAGTTCAAGAAGGGCAAGGGTAAGAAGAACTTCAAGAAGGACGGCAAGGGAGTTGCCGCGCCCGGTAAGCCAGTTACCGGGAAGAAGTCAAAGAATGGACCCAAGCCCGAGACTGAGTGCTTTTATTGCAAGGGAAGTGGTCACTGGAAGCGGAACTGCCCCAAATATTTAGCGGACAAGAAGAAGGCCGGCAACACCCAAGGTATATGTGATATAGAAGTAATTGATGTGTACCTTACCAGTACTCGTAGTAGCTCCTGGGTATTTGATACCGGTGCGGTTGCTCATATTTGTAACTCAAAGCAGGAACTACGGAATAAACGGAGACTGGCAAAGGACGAGGTGACGATGCGCGTCGGGAATGGTTCCAAGGTCGATGTGATCGCCGTTGGCACGCTACCTCTGCATCTACCCACGGGATTAGTTTTAAACCTCAATAATTATTATTTAGTGCCAGCCTTGAGCATGAACATTGTATCTGGATCTCGTTTAATTCGAGATGGCTACTCATTTAAATCTGAGAATAATGGTTGTTCTATTTATTTGAGAGATATGTTTTATGGTCATGCCCCGCTGGTCAATGGTTTATTTTTAATGAATCTCGAACGTGATGTTACACATGTTCATTGTGTGAATACTAAAAGATGTAAAGTTGATAACGATAGTCCCACATACTTGTGGCACTGCCGCCTTGGTCACATTGGTGTCAAGCGCATGAAGAAGCTCCATGCAGATGGACTTTTGGAGTCTCTTGATTACGAATCATTTGACACGTGCGAACCATGCCTCATGGGTAAGATGACCAAGACTCCGTTCTCCGGAACAATGGAGCGAGCAACCAACTTATTGGAAATCATACATACCGATGTGTGCGGTCCAATGAGTGTTGAGGCTCGCGGAGGATATCGTTATATTCTCACTCTCACTGATGATTTAAGTAGATATGGGTATGTCTACCTAATGAAACACAAGTCTGAAACCTTTGAAAAGTTCAAGAAATTTCAGAGTGAAGTTGAGAATCAACGTGACAGGAAAATAAAATTCTTACGATCAGATCGTGGAGGAGAATATTTAAGTCACGAATTTGGTACACACTTAAGGAAATGTGGAATAGTTTCACAACTCACGCCGCCTGGAACACCTCAGAGAAATGGTGTGTCCGAACGTCGTAATCGCACTCTATTGGATATGGTGCGATCTATGATGTCTCTTACCGATTTACCGCTCTCATTTTGGGGCTATGCTTTAGAGACTGCCGCATTCACTTTAAATAGGGCTCCGTCGAAATCCGTTGAGACGACACCGTATGAATTATGGTTTGGGAAGAAACCTAAGCTGTCGTTTCTAAAAGTTTAGAGATGCGATGCTTATGTCAAAAAACTTCAACCTGAAAAGCTCGAACCCAAATCGGAAAAATGCATCTTCATAGGATACCCTAAGGAAACTATTGGGTACACCTTCTACCTCAGATCCGAAGGCAAGATCTTCGTTGCCAAGAACGGGTCCTTTCTAGAGAAGGAGTTTCTCTCGAAAGAGTTGAGTGGGAGGAAAGTGGAACTTGATGAGGTGATAGTCACCCCCTCTGAACCGGAAAGTAGCGCAGCGCGGGAAAATGTTCCTGTGGTGCCTACACCGACTGGGGAGGAAGTTAATGATGATGATCATGAAACTTCAGATCAAGTTACTGAACTTCGTAGGTCCACAAGGACACGTTCCGCACCAGAGTGGTACGGCAACCCTGTCCTGGAAATCATGTTGTTAGACAACGGTGAACCTTCGAACTATGAAGAAGCGATGGCGGGCCCGGATTCCGACAAATGGCTAGAAGCCATGAAATCCGAGATAGAATCCATGTATGAAAACAAAGTATGGACTTTGACTGACTTGCCCGATGAGCGGCGAGCCATAGAAAACAAATGGATCTTTAAGAAGAAGACGGACGCGGATGGTAATGTGACCATCTAAAAGCTCGACTTGTCGCTAAGGGTTATCGACAAGTTCAAGGGGTTGACTACGATGAGACTTTCTCACCCGTAGCGAAGCTGAAGTCCGTCCGAATCATGTTAGCAATTGCCGCATACTATGATTATGAGATATGGCAGATGGACGTCAAAACGGCATTCCTTAACGGCTTCCTTAAGGAAGAGTTGTATATGATGCAGCCGGAAGGTTTTGTCGATCCTAAGAATGCTAACAAAGTATGCAAGCTCCAACGCTCAATCTATGGGCTGGTGCAAGCATCTCGGAGTTGGAACATTCGCTTTGATGAGATGATCAAAGCGTTTGGGTTTACACAGACTTATGGAGAAGCCTGTGTTTACAAGAAAGTGAGTGGGAGCTCTGTAGCATTTCTCTTATTATATGTGGATGACATACTATTGATGGGAAATGATATAGAATTCTTGGAAAGTATAAAGGCCTACTTGAATAAGTGTTTTTCAATGAAGGACCTTGGAGAAGCTGCTTATATATTAGGCATCAAGATCTATAGAGATAGATCGAGACGCCTCATTGGTCTTTCACAGAGTACATACCTTGACAAGATATTGAAGAAGTTCAATATGGATCAGTCCAAGAAGGGGTTCTTGCCTGTATTGCAAGGTGTGCAGTTGAGCACGGCTCAATGCCCGACCACGGCAGAAGATATAGAAGAGATGAGTGTCATCCCCTATGCCTCGGCCATAGGGTCTATTATGTGTGCCATGCTGTGTACCAGACCTGATGTAAACCTTGCTGTAAGTTTGGTAGGAAGGTACCAAAGTAATCCCGGCATGGAACACTGGACAGTAGTCGAGAATATCCTGAAGTACCTGAAGAGGACTAAGGATATGTTTCTCGTTTATGGAGGTGACGAAGAGCTCGTCGTAAAGGGTTACGTCGACGCTAGCTTCGACACAGATCTGGATGACTCGAAGTCACAGACCGGATACGTGTATATTTTGAATAAAGGAGCAGTAAGCTGGTGCAGTTGCAAGCAAAGCGTCGTGGCGGGGTCTACATGTGAAGCGGAGTACATGGCAGCCTCGGAGGCAGCACAGGAAGCAGTCTGGATGAAGGAGTTCATTACCGACCTAGGGGTGATTCCCAATGCGTCGGGCCCGATGACTCTCTTCTGTGACAACACTGGAGCTATTGCCCTTGCGAAGGAGCCTAGGTTTCACAGGAAGACCAGGCATATCAAGCGTCGCTTCAACTCCATTCGTGAAAGTGTTCAAAATGGAGACATAGATATTTGTAAAGTACACACGGACCTGAATGTAGCAGATCCGTTGACTAAACCCCTCCCTAGGGCAAAACATGATCAACACCAGGACGCAATGGGTGTTCGATCACAATGTAACTAGATTATTGACTCTAGTGCAAGTGGGAGACTGTTGGAAATATGCCCTAGAGGCAATAATAAATGGTTATTATTATATTTCTGTGTTCATGATAATAGTCTATTATTCATGCTATAATTGTATTGTCCGGAAATCGTAATACATGTGTGAATACATAGACCACAACCTGTCCCTAGTAAGCCTCTAGTTGACTAGCTCGTTGATCAACAGATAGTCATGGTTTCCTGACTATGGACATTGGATGTCATTGATAACGGGATCACATCATTAGGAGAATGATGTGATGGACAAGACCCAACTTAAGCATAGCATAAAAGATCGTGTAGTTTCGTTTGCTAGAGCTTTTCCAATGTCAAGTATCTTTTCCTTAGACCATGAGATCGTGCAACTCCCGGATACCGTAGGAGTGCTTTGGGTGTGCCAAACGTCACAACGTAACTGGGTGACTATAAAGGTGCATTACG
>NW_025235544.1:0-6051 GCF_018294505.1 Triticum aestivum | reverse complement strand
AACGGGGCTCGGTGGCCGCGTGAACGACGGAGAACGGCGGTGACCGCGTCGGGCGTGGGGAAGGAGGGAGCGGCGTGGAACTGGGGGGAGGGAGAGGCGCAGAGGCCGAGAGGGTGAGCGGGGGCGAGTGGGAGAGGGGCCCGAGGGGGCGGGGCGCTGGCGACCTTATCCACCCCCGTCGCCGGCGAGGGGGTGCGGCGGGGACCGGCCCCTGTTCCGACCCCGGTCGGGGGAACAGGGAAGGGGAGGGCGAGTGGGAGAGGTGGGCTAGGCCGGCTGGGCTGGGGGTCGGCCCAGTTGGGCCAGGGGTCCAGTGGGGGGGCCTTCTCCTTCTACTTTTTTTGTTTGTTTGTTCTGTGCTCTTTTGTATTTTCCTTTTATTTGTTTATTTTCTTTTCTGTTTTATTTCATTTAAAAGTATTTAGGCATTTTATAAAAATGTGTTTTCTCCACAATAATTATCAGTGCAATTTCTGGCATGGCCCGAACATTTTTGTTTAAATTTTTGAAAACTTTTATTTTCCATTTTAAATTTAATTGATGTTTGAATTAGGAGTTTGAAAAAAATGTGATTCAAATGTGATCAAGCCCTGTTTAGCAACATGATTAGCTTAATCACAGAGAGTTACTGTAGCATGATTCTCGGGGTGTTACAAATCTCCTCCACTACAAGAAATCTCGTCCCGAGATTTAGGAGGTAGAAGGAAACAGTGCGGGGTATTCTTCGCGCAGACGATCCTCTCGTTCCCAAGTGGCCTCATCTTCAGAATGGTGCAACCACTGGACTTTGAGAAACTTGATCGCCTTCTGACGTGTGCGGCGTTCAGCTTGGTCGAGAATGCGGACCGGATGCTCCTTATAGGAGAGGTCTTGCTGCAATTCGAGCACTTCATGATCCACAGCTCGGATTGGGTCCTTGAAGCAACGGCGGAGCTGTGACACATGGAACACATCGTGAACCTGAGAAAGGTTCGGCGGTAGCTCCAGTTGGTATGCCACTTTTCCACGCCTTTCGAGAATAGTGAATGGGCCAATATAGCGAGGAGCTAGCTTGCCCTTGATCCCGAAGCGGTGAGCACCCTTCATAGGTGTGACTCGAAGATAAGCCTTTTCGCCAGGTTGATAGACCATGTCTTTATGATGACGGTCATACTGACTCTTCTGACGTGACTGAGCAGTCTTGAGATTCTCGCGAATAATGCGGACTTGTTCTTCGGCATCTTGGATAATATCCGGACCGAAGAGTGGACGTTCCCCAGTTTCTGACCAGTTCAGGGGGGTTCGGCACTTTCGTCCATATAACACTTCGAAGGGGGCCATCTTCAGACTAGCTTGATAGCTATTATTATAAGAGAACTCAGCATACGGGAGAGATTCCTCCCATTTCTTGCCGAAGGAAATAACGCAAGCTCGAAGCATGTCTTCGAGAACTTGATTGACGCGTTCAACTTGTCCTTGCGATTGAGGATGAAACGCAGTACTAAATGACAGATGAGTGCCCATAGCTTCTTGGAAACTTGCCCAGAATCTTGAAGTGAATAAGCTGCCACGGTCTGAGCTGATAACCAATGGAATACCGTGGAGTGAAACAATCCTAGACATATAGAGCGTTGCCAACTGGCTAGCAGTGATCGTTTCTTTGACCGCCAGAAAATGTGCAACTTTGGAAAGCCGGTCAATGACGACAAGAATAGCATCATTACCTTTCTTCGATTTGGGAAATCCAGTGACGAAGTCCATCTCAACATGGTCCCATTTCCATTCAGGAATAGAGATAGGTTGCAGAGTTCCAGCAGGCCTTTGATGTTCTGCTTTGATGCGACGGCAAACGTCACACTCAGCAACATAACGAGCAATGTCTTGCTTCATATTAGTCCACCAGAATCTCTGGCGGATATCTTGGTACATCTTTGTACTACCCGGATGGATACTTAGAGGCGTATCATGAGCTTCTTTCATAACTTCCTGTGTCATATCCAGGTTTTTCTCTGCACATGGCACCACTAGGCGGCCCTTGAAGTATAGGGTGCCATCTTCAGAAATGGTGAAGAATGAGGGCTTTCCTCCTGCGAGGTAGCGCTTAATCTTGTAGGCTTCAGAGTCATACTTCTGTAGCCTTTTGATGCTGTCCTCGAGATCTGGTTTAGCAACTAGGGTATTGAGGGAACCCTGGGTAACAACGTGGAGGTTCACCTTGCCAAATTGTTTAGGAGGGGGAGCGAGTGCACCCGGAGGAACAATATGGAGGTTCAGCTTCCTGAATTCTTCAACAAGCGAGGGCTGAACTTTATGAACCTGGAGGTGGTTGCAGTAAGACTTGCGGCTCAAGGCATCAGCCATTACATTAGCCTTGCCTGGCGTATAGGAGATACCCAAGTCAAAGTCTGCAACAAGCTCCATCCACCTCTGTTGACGGAGGTTCAGATCTGGCTGAGTAAACAGATACTTCAGACTTTGGTGGTCAGTGAAGATCTCGCAACGATTACCGAGAAGGTAATGTCGCCACTGCTTCAGCGCATGAATGACGGCAGCAAGTTCGAGGTCGTGAACTGGGTAGTTCTCTTCGTGAGGGCGCAATTGTCGAGAGGCATAAGCAATCACTTTGCGGTCTTGCATTAGGACACAGCCTAATCCTTGACGGGAAGCGTCGCAGTAAATGACAAAGTCCTTCTTAGTATCAGGTGGAGCTAGAACTGGAGCAGAAGTCAACTTGTCTTTGAGTGCTTGGAAACTTTCCTGACATTTGTCTGTCCATTGGAACTTGACACCCTTATGCAACAGGTTAGTCAGAGGCCTGGCGATCTTAGAGAAGTTCTCGACGAATCGACGGCAATAGCTGGCGAGACCGAGAAAACTTCTGACTTGCTTAACGTTCTTGGGAGGAGTCCAATCAAGAATAGCCTGAACTCGCTCGGGGTTGACGGCAATACCATCCTTAGAGATGACATGCCCAAGATAGGTTACTTCCGGTAGCCAGAATTCACATTTGGAGAACTTGGCATATAGTTGATGCTCTCGTAGCTTCTCCAGCACAAGTCGAAGATGTTCGGCATGTTCTTCTTTGTTCTTGGAAAATACCAGGATATCATCCAGATAAACCACGATGAACTTCTCGAGGTAATCCATGAATATATAGTTCATCAGACGAGAGAAGGTGGCTGGAGCATTGGTTAAACCGAAAGACATGACGGTGTACTCGTATGAACCATAGCGAGTCACGAAGGCGGTCTTTGGGATATCCTCTTCGCGAACACGGATCTGATGGTAGCCCAACCTCAAGTCGAGCTTAGAGAACACTGACGAACCCGCCAGTTGATCATACAGATCATTGATCCGAGGAAGAGGGTATTTATTCTGAATGGTAGCTTGGTTTATAGGACGGTAGTCTTGAACCAATCGGTTAGTCCCATCCTTCTTCTCGATAAAGAGAGAAGGTGCTCCCCAAGGAGAGCAACTTGGGCGAATGAATCCTTTGCGAAGAGATTTGTCGATTTCCTCCTTAAGCTCAAGGAGTTCATGCGGCGGCATTTTGTAGGGTCGCTTGGCTATAGGAGTGGTGCCTGGTTTCAAGTCGATGATGAATTCGACAGCTCTAGCAGGGGGAATCCCTGGAAGTTCTTCAGGGAAGACGTCGAGGAATTCACGCACGACGGGAATGTTTTCAATGCCCTCGAGTGGTGCAGCGTTCAATGCATTCAATGCATAGAGCCTTGCCTCGGCATTTTGCACCAGATGAGCTTGGTAAGCAACTATTTCATCTGAAGGGTGTAGCAGATGGACGGTTTTAGTGGCGCAAACTATAGAAGCAGTATGCGCTTTCAACCAATCCATACCCAAAATGAGGTCGATGTTAGATGACTTCAGGATAATGGGAGAGGCATAGAATTCCAGCCCTTCGATTTCCACTGGGACATCGATGCCAACCAAGGAGGTTTGACACTGTCCCACGTGGGGTTTTGACCAATACAGAGGTGTTCATCTCCTCACATTTAACGTCGTGCTTGTATGCAAAATCTTCTGACATGAATGAATGCGATGCACCTGTATCAAATAAAACGGATGCTGGTACTGAATTTACGAGGAGTGTACCCATCACAGTAGCAGGCTGGTCTTGAGCCTCGTTGAGATCAACGTGGTTGGCATGAGCACGACCATAAGACTTAGCATTGTTGTTGCGGGGCTGATTGTTACCACGGCCAGTTGCTGGAAGGGCCAGTTGATTCTGGTTCTGGTTGCATTCTCTAGCACGGTGTCCTGGTTGACCACACCTGAAGCACAAGCCATTATTCGGAGTGGGAACAGGAGCTTGGGATGGTGGAGCTGGAAGTCTTGACTGCCTAGACGGTGGTGGAGGCAGACGAGGTGCAGCATAGGTCTGCCTTGGGGCAGATGCATTTGGACGGTACATGCTGTTCGGGATCCATATCTTACGCTTCTGTGCGGGCGAGCCCGAAGATGAGCCCGTGTCACGGTTGCGCCTGTGAGAGCTCTGGTATTCCTGCAGACCAGTTTCGACATTGATGGCCTTGTTCACCAAGGTGGCGAAATCAGCAAAGTCATGCACTAGAAGTGCGAGCTTGATGTCAGCTTGAAGGCCATCACGGAACTTCTCCTGTCTGCGTGCATCAGTTGCAATGTCCTCTTCAGCATAACGAGACAAGTCCAGAAACTCCCGTTGATAAGCTTCAACAGTTTTGTTGCCTTGGGTGAGGTTGCGGAACTCACGCTTCTTCCGGTCCATGACTCCTTGAGGAATGAAGCGGGCACGGAAAGCTGCTTGGAAGTCTGGCCATGTGATGATTGTTCCAGCTGGCATAGTACGCCTGTGGCTGTCCCACCATTGAGCTGCGGGTCCCTTCAAGAAGAAGGAAGCAAAGGTGACATAGCTGGCAGGGGCTACATCAGCAGACTCCATCTCATAGGTGATGTCACGGAGCCAGTCATCAGCATCCAGAGGCTGAGTTGAGCTGCGGTAGATGGTTGGGTTGAGGCGTATGAAATCTTGAAGAGTCACTTGGGCTGGCTGCTGGTTCATATTGGGGCGAGGAAACTGAGCCATCATATTTTCCATGAACTGAGCCACCACGACCACGACCACCCGGTCTAACCATCCTGCTAATATATAACAGGGGTAGTTCAGCATTGAGAAATATTTGCAAGTACAAGAATCATTCATGATAAAACATGCATAACGAGAGGAGCACAATGTCGGAAAAAAACGTATAATATATCAAAAAATTCAGCACGAAAATCCGCATCCGATTTTGACGGCCTACGACCTGTTTGCAATTTTTTTAAAATCCTCAAATTCCAAAAGGAGAAAAAGATATGCTCAAATATAAGTTTTTTAATTTTGGTTAAATCTGGTCAAACTATGGTCAAACTACTTATTCAAGAAATATTAATGTTACTACATACTTATTTAAGAATATTAGTGTAACATCCCAAATTTTCAATTTGGAATGTTATACATAGATCATCATTGCATATCATATTTTTATTGCATTTTGACAAATCCTCGATAAATCCTAAGCAACTCAAGGACCCTCGCAGAGAGTTGGGGATTTTCTCGATTTTTCATATTTGATTTTCATCAAATAATAAAACGAGGATTTTGGTTTTAATTATTTTCTCTCCGGAAAAATATTTCATTTAAAAATAAATGAGAGGAGAAAATATGACTTCTCCGAAACAATTGAAATACTGGAGGAAAAATATTAAAATCATATATTGGATTTTATTTGCAATTTTAATTGGATTAAAAAAATTGCACGTTTTCAAAACTGCATATTTGTGTCAAAAAAATGTTCACCCTGTTCTAATTATTTTAACTAGACGGGGAAAATTGGTTTTAACTTTTTTTGGATATTTATTTATTTTTTTGTGAATTTTTCTTCGGCTAAATGTTAAAAAAAACGCGCCGCGCCCGACCGGGCCAAGGCCCAGCCGAGCGGCCGGCCCATCCGCGCGTCTCCTCCGCGAGCACGCCGCCCGCCGCCGCCGTTTCCGGCTCGGACTCCGCCGGAGCCCCGCCGCCTTTGCCCCTCCTCC
>NW_025235543.1:0-6051 GCF_018294505.1 Triticum aestivum | reverse complement strand
TCAACGACAACAAGTCAATCGGATAGAAGAGATTACCTTAAAGCATGAGGAATAACTTCTTAGCAAGCCCTTCCAGATAAGACTCCAGATCGTTCTTCTTCCCCATCAATTCGCTAGCCTTGTCACTCAGAGCTATCTTGTCATTCTTCAGTCGACTGACCTCCTTGTTGGCCACGTCGAGAGCAGCTTTCAGATTGGTATTCTCCTCTTCAAGTTTGCTGATTGAAGCCATCTTTTCTTCTGCGAGTTTCATCTTGTCCGAAGCCGCTTTCTGCGCATCGGTGAGGTCAAGGTCCTTCTTCTTCAGAGCATCCTTCAGTTTATCTGCAAAATGACAGTGAGATCAGACTCAGGAATGGACAAAAAATAAGGGCAGTCGTCAAGGTTCTCACCAAACATACCTTTTTCCTCCTCCTTCGCCTTCGTGAAGTTCTCCTGGACAAGCTTCAGATCAAGTTCGAGCTGGATATGCTTGTTCTCCAACTTAGTATAACGAGCCACAAGCTCACAAGATTTCTGCGAAAGATCAGTCGACAGACATCAAAGATAGGTCACTTCCGAGTGACTAAGAGAAAAATCATAGCATTTCTAAGACTACAGCCGAATCAAAATATTCAACTCTAGTCTTGGGGACTACACCCAGTGGGTGCACTCAGCGTGCCCCCACTGGTTCTACCGGCTCAGATCGATCAGTCGACCGAAAGAGACAAAAAGGTTATGATCCTAAATCATAGCTAACTGCCAGTAGTCAGCCATAGTTTTAAAAAAAGTTCTTCAGACCATAGTCGATTGCCAGCAGTCGACCACGGTCTCGGGGACTACACCCAGTGGGTGCACTCAGCGTGCCCCCACTGGTTCCATGATTCCATTCGACCAGACCAAGTGGAGAAAGTAAAGAGAAAAAGTTCAAGGTATAAAGACTATAGTCGACTGCCAGCAGTCCACCATAGTCTCGGGGACTACACCCAGTGGGTGCACTTAGCATGCCCCCACCCATCCAGATATTCAATCGACACACCGAGTGGGTGTATAGATACTAAGATCTTCAGAAAGAAAAGTTTTCAGGTACCATATCCTAACAGAACAAGCGGTGATCAACTAACCTGGACATTGCTCTGAAGGGCTGAGCTTGCATCATAAGCTGCTTGGCTGGCGTCTCGGATCGCCTTCACCAGCTCCATCATGACCCCCGCCTGGCGTATAACTTCTTTAGCAGCGCCTGCTTGGTCCTCTGGGACATGGTGGGTGGAGAAAAGGGAAGGCAGATTAGCACTCGACGACGAAGGGCGAGCACTTGTCAGCAGCACAGCAAAGGACACGGTAGTTCGAGTGATGTTGCCCCCTCCGGAACCAGCATCTCAGGTGCTGATACAACCTGAGCAGTCTTGCCAGGAGACGTTTTCCTGTTCCTCCTCTGCCTCAGTGGCTCCTCATCGTCATCATCAGGGAGATCAATGATGATATTAGGTGGAGCTACAGAAAAGATTCAAAGTTAAAAATGAAGATCCTATCGACCAAAAGCGAAACTACAGAGATCATACCAGGGTTGGAAGTGGCATCATCCTCCATTTCTTGATCTTCATGTCTGGTCGAGGTCTCAGAAGTAGCAGCACTGCGATTTCAGAAATCAGTCGGTCAACGAATGAGTCGACCAAGAGTGTATCCATGTTAAATAAGAAAACACAAGTTATGCCATTACCCGGAAATAGTGGGAATCACCATCCTCATCTTCGGCAGGGCCTTTGTCGGTTTTGATGACACCGCTCGGGGTTGCTTCGACGCTTTCTCAGTCGGCGCCGGAGAGGTCGTCCGAGGACGTTTGGTCGGCTGCCCAACAAGCACGGCCACCTTGCCACGCTCGACTGCGGGGTCATGGGCGAGCTTGGATCATCTTTCAGTACGGGGAGGCTCGACTTCCTCCTCCTCTTCCTCCTCCTCTTCCTCACCAGAGCCAGCATCTTCTTCATCCTCCTCGCCATCGGATTCCCACTCCTCTTGGCTTTCACCCCCGTTCCCTTCCTCCTCCTTGGTCTGTTCTTGCGCCCCGTTGGGCATCGAGTACATCTCGCTAGTGACCTGGAAGACAACAAACAAGTCAAAAGTCAGTCGACTGAATTGTAGCAAAACAGAATGAAGGAAACAGGATCACGGTCGGAGATAAGTGATTAGACCTTGTCTGGTTCGTATGATTGGTCGAGTGGCGGGATTCTCCTGGCTCCACGGGGGTTATCTTTGTTCCCTGTGATGGCAGTCATCCACCATTCCAGTGTGGCATCATCGACCTCCTCCGGGTGGACCCGAGTGGTGTCTTCGGTACCAGAGTACATCCACATCGGGTGGCCTCGGTATTGAAGTGGCTGAATGCACCGTCGAAGGAAAACCTCCAGAAGATCCATGCCAGTCACCCCGTCACGGATGAGCTGGACTACATGCTCTACCAACACCTTAACCTGAGCCTTCTCCTCCGGGACCACCTTCAAAGAGGACGGCTTGTTCACTTGGTCCATGGAGAAAGGAGGGAGTCCAGTCGACTGCCCTTGCGTCGGCTGGTCTTGGCAGTAGAACCAGGTCGACTGCCACCCTCGGACCGACTCGGGAAGGATCATGGCTAGAAAAGCACTTTTACTCCTCATTTGAACCCCAAGACCCCCACACATTTGGATTACTTGGGTTTTCTCGTCACTCGGATTAGCCTTTTTCACCGTCTGAGAGCGACAAGTGAAAATGTGTTTGAAAAGGCCCCAATGTGGCCGACAACCCAAGAAGTTCTCACACAAGGACACGAAAGCAGCGAGATAGACGATAGAGTTGGGTGTGAAGTGGCGGGGTTGTGCCCCAAAGAAGTTCAGAAATCCCCGAAAGAAAGGATTCAGCGGCAGAGAAAACCCACGGTCGACGTGGGTAGCTAAGAGGACGCTCTCACCCTCCTGAGGCTGCGGTTGCCACTCCTTCCCCGGAAGCCTCGCTGATCCATGAGGGATCAGTCCTTCGTTGGCCAGGTCGTCGAGGTCTTTCTGGCGGATGGTCGAGCAGATCCAGTCTCCCTGGATCTAGCCTTGCAGCAGACCGGCCCGCGATGAGGATCCGCCCCAACTGGTCGCCCTCCCCTTCGCCTTCGCCGTCGCCTTCTTCGCCTGCTCCAAAGCCGCCGTCTTCTCCTTCACCATCGTCACCGGCGAAGCAGGCACAGAGCAATAACGCTGGGATGGGGGCGAATGCAGCAGGTGAATCTGAGGAAGAGGGAGGGTAAAATGAGGGCAGACTGTTCAAAAAACTCCCCGTCCGGCGCCTTATATGAAGTCTCTTCCGTGTGGCTGACTGGTAGGCCCGGATGATCCTGTCAAATCCCACAACAGTCGCGCGCATGATACGTGGCGAAAAAGGTGGCGCGAAGATCGAGGCGTCCCTGCCTTATCCCATCCGAGTACCACGACCTCCTCCGCCTCGCGCGCTTCCCGAAATTCGGATCCCGCTAAATCCGCGAACAACAGAGCAGCTTGTCAGACCGGACATTTCCTTCGATCTGTCGCTCAGAAATCTCCAAGCTCATAAAAGTCACTCGACAGATTCCAAGAATGGATCAAGGCGACCGAAAAAGAAGTTGATGCCATCACTTAAAGTCATTGATCTAGAACAAGACACACTCATAGCACGAAAAACAGGTCGGAAGAATTCTCAACTCCTTCCTCACTCAAACCTCGATCCATTCGGGGGCTAATGATGAAGTCATGTACCTAGGGTAGGGTCATGGACCTGTCCAAGGTACCCTCCCCAAGGACATCTCTAGAAGAAACTGCCTTTCAGTCGACCTGGAAGGACTCCACTCGACGGACTCGAAGACACTCGACCATGAAGCCTCCCTCGACCACCAGGAGATCAAGAGTCACTCTGCACCCAAACGGTCTGTTATTAAGTAGTCTTTATGGTCATGATAGCACTTTATGTAGGGCGTTACCAGTAGCACCAGGCCTTAATGTACTTTAAACCCGGCATAACTGAGGGCCGGAGGGGTCTGGCAGACTCTATATAAGCCACCCCCCTCCTCAGTGTAAAGGGTTCGCACCCTTGTAATTCATACGCATATAATCCAGTCGACCGCCTCCGGGCTCCGAGACGTAGGGCTATTACTTCCTCCAAGAAGGGCCTGAACTCGTAAACACCTTGCGTACACAACTACTCCATAGCTAGGATCTTGCCTCTCCATTCCTACCCCCTATTCTACTGTCAGACTTAGAACCAAGACACCTGGTATTTTGTTCCACTCTTGCCACCCTAGTTTTCGTCATACCGGTGTTATGTTCCTTGATTTTGCATTCCTTACGCGGTTGGGTGATTTATGGGACCGACAGTTCGCTTTGAATAAAATTCCTCCAGCAAGGCCCAACCTTGGTTTTACCATTTGCCTCACCACCACCTATACCCTTCCCTTGGGTCGGCCAACCCGAGGGTCATCTTTATTTTAGCCCCCGGGCCAGTGCTTCTCTAAGTGCTGGTCCGAACCGAGCAGCCCGCGGGGCCACCTCGGGGAAACTTGAGGGATGGTTTTACTCGTAGCTTGACTTATCCGGTGTTGCCCTGAGAACGAGATATGTGCAGCTCCTATCGAGATTGTCGGCACATCGTGCGGCTTTGCTGGTCTTGTTTTACCATTGTCGAAATGTCTTGTAAACCGGGATTCCAAGACTGATCGGGTCTTCCTGGGGGAAGGAATATCCTTCGTTAACCGTGAGAGCTTGTGATGGGCTAAGTTGGGACACCCTTGCAGGGTATAAACTTTCGAGAGCCATGCCCGCGGTTATGTGGCAGAAGGGAATTTGTTAATGTTCGGTTGTAGATAACTTGACACCAGATTTGAATTAAAACACATCAACCGTGTGTGCAGCCGTGATGGTCTCTTTTCGGCGGAGTCCAGGAAGTGAACATGGTTTTGGGTTATGTCTGAATGTAAGTTGTTTCAGGATCACTTCTTGATCACTTCTAGCTTCTTGACCGTTCTGTTGTTTCTCTTCTCGCTCTTATTTGCATATGTTAGCCACCATATATGCTTAGTCGCTGCTGCAACCTCACCACTTTACCCCTTCCTTTCCCATTAAGCTTTGCTAGTCCTGATACCCATGGTAATGGGATTGCTGAGTCCTCGTGGCTCACAGATTACTACAACAATAGTTGCAGGTACAGGTTATGCAATGATCATGACGTGAGAGCGATGTTTGCTTGTTTTGGAGTTCTTCTTCTGCTTCTTCTTCGACCAGGGGATAGGTTCCTGGTTGGCAGCCTGGGCTAGCAGGGTGGATGTCGGTTGAGTTTCTGTTTGTGTTTCATCCATAGTCAGATGGTGCTCTTATGTAAGTTGATGTTGTATTCATGTGGCATTGGATGCCTTTTGTATGTATCCCCATCTATTATGTAATGTTGATTTAATGATATCCACCTTGCCAAAGCGTGTCAATATGTGGTTCTATCCTTGTGTGGACCTTCGAGTCTCTTTAGGATAGTATCGCATATTGGGCGTGACAAGTTGGTATCAGAGCCTCGACCGACCCTAGGAGCCCCCTTGATTGATCGTGTAGTTGGCCGTTGTCGATTCTAGAAGAAAACTATTTCTGAGTATAGTTATATCGGAGAGTAGGAATTCTTTTTACTCCTTAGCCCCTTTGTCGCTCTGGTGAGGAATCTTGACGTAGGTGTTTTGAATTACTCCTCTTCTTTTCAAACTTTCTTTAGGATCACGCAGTTGGTTTTTCGGTCATTGGTTCTTAGCTCTTTTATCCGGTGCATTTCTTGTCAAGTTGACTCGAGCCTCTTCATCGATGCCAAGTTCAATCCTCAATTGTTTTCTTTTCCCACCCGCCACCTCTTTTCTTCCCGGAACCGGAGTCCGTAATCGAGTATCCATCCTACTCGTGCGAAGCATTTGCATTCTTTCAACCGGTGTTTTCCTCCTGAAGTAATTCACTAGTTTTCCCCTTCCAAGTTGCCTTTGTTTTTCCCTCCCTCCCACCCTTTTTCTTCCCAGAGTCTAACTCTCTCTCAACCATCAATTTCATTCGT
>NW_025235542.1:0-6051 GCF_018294505.1 Triticum aestivum | reverse complement strand
TTTCCTACCTCGTGCACCTATTGATTTGTTGCCTCTTCCATCTTCGGAGAAGGTTAATTTTGATGCTAAACAACGTGCTGAATTGATTTTAAAAATGCATGAGTTAACTAAGGAAAACATTGAGCGTATGAATGCTAAATATAAACTTGCTGGAGATAAGGGTAGAAAACATGTTGTGTTTGCACCTGGAGATCTTGTTTGGTTACATTTGCGTAAGGATAGATTTCCTGATTTGCGCAAATCAAAGCTAATGCCACGTGCTGATGGTCCCTTTAAGGTGTTAGAGAAAATAAATGATAATGCATATAAACTTGAGCTGCCTGCAGATTTTGGGGTTAGTCCCACTTTTAACATTGCAGATTTGAAGCCTTATTTGGGTGGGGAAGATGAACTTCCGTCGAGGACGACTTCATTTCAAGAAGGGGGGGATGATGAGGACATCAATACAATTGTTACACCCACAGCCCCTGCTGCTATACATACTGGACCAATTACTAGAGCTCGTGCACGCCAACTAAATTACCAGGTACTTTCGTTTCTTGGTAATGATTCTAATGTTCATGAGAATATGATGCTGCCTAAATTGGATACATTTGTTTTGCTTACAAATGAAGGGCCTAGCTTGGAGAAGGATGAACATTGGAGCAAGAACAAGCATGGAGATGATGGCATGCGCAAGGGGAACAAGAACGGAGTTACAAGTGATGATTTCAGGACTTTGAAGCCACCATAATGGGTGCATGAAGCCTTGGACGAAATATACAAGATGCCACTTCATAAATTTCGTCCCGAGGCTATTTTAGGTGCTGCGTCACCTTATTATTGCGCCAGGCCCATGTAATTTCGAAATACATAAGTATAGGCTATTTTTAGAGTCCGTATGTGTGGGGAAATAAGAGATAGGGTTGATTTCGGACCCCTCCACCAAGGGCCACGAAATTCCCCCCTCTTCCTCCATATATACAGCCCTTAGGGCATCGTTTAGACTTTGGGTTTTGTTTAGATTAAAAGTTCGCCATAGCTGCAACTTCGCGTACTTCGTTTGTGTTCAACGACCAGACAAAGGCGTCACAGAACCCCACCTTGATCAATAAAGCTTTCATCTTATATTCGCAATATCCAGATTGCAATCTTAGTTTCTTGCTTGTTCTTCGTTTGCTCGCAGGAAACAGACCCTCGTGGTCAGGTTGATCGTGCCCCGGCGTGGTCAATAACCTCTCGGAGTTGGTTTAGCGATTGCTAAGGCGCGACATCCTCGCACGTTCGTAGTCGGATCGTCAAAGTCGACTTCCACCATAGCGAAATCCACCATCTCATCGAAAGACGGGACACCTTTGCCTCTATCAGGGTTGATTTCGGACCCCTCCACCAAGGGCCACGAAATTCCCCCCTCTTCCTCCATATATACAGCCCTTAGGGCATCGTTTAGACCTTGGGTTTTGTTTAGATTAAAAGTTCGCCATAGCTGCAACTTCGCGTACTTCGTTTGCGTTCAACAACCAGACAAAGGCGTCACAGAACCCCACCTTGATCAATAAAGCTTTCATCTTATATTCGCAATATCCAGATTGCAATCTTAGTTTCTTGCTTGTTCTTCGTTTGCTCGCAGGAAACAGACCCTCGTGGTCAGGTTGATCGTGCTCCGGCGTGGTCAATAACCTCTCGGAGTTGGTTTAGCGATTGCTAAGGCGCGACGTCCTCGCACGTTCACCCAACCGGATCTGAATCTCAGGCAAAGACGTTGGGTTGAATTGATCACAGACTTCGACTTAGGGATAACCTATACCCCAGGGAAAGCCAACGTCATGGCTGATGCGCTAAATCGTAAATCTTATTGTAACAACCTGATGTTACAACGAAGTCAACCGCTTCTCCATGAGGAATTTCGAAAGCTTAACCTTCACATTGTTCCTCAAGGTTTTCTCTCCACCTTGGTGGCAAAACCTACCCTTACGGATCAAATTATCAAAGCACAGAAGGTAGATCCGGGAATCTCCCGCATCAAGAGAAACATTCAGAAGGGAATTGCGAATTGCTTCTCCGTTAATGATCAAGGAGTCGTATACTTCGGGGATCGACTAGTGGTTCCCAAGGTGCGTAACCTGAGGCGATTGATCCTTAAGGAAGCTCATGAATCTCCTCTCACCATTCATCCCGGTAGCACAAAAATATATCAGGACCTACGCCAGAGGTTCTGGTGGACTAGGATGAAGAGAGAAATTGCTCAGTATATTGCAAATTGCGACGTCTGTCGTCGTGTAAAAGCAGAGCATCAACGGCCTGCTGGCACCCTTCAACCCTTAGCTATTCCTGAATGGAAATGGGATAAAATTGGTATGGATTTCATTACCGGTTTTCCCAGAACCAAAAGAGGGAATAATGCTATTTTCGTCGTGGTCGATCGTCTTTCCAAAGTAGCTCATTTCTTACCTGTTCGTGAGAGTATAACCGCTAGCCAACTGGCAGACTTATACATCTCCCGAATAGTGTCCCTCCATGGTGTTCCTTTGGAAATCAATTCGGATCGAGGAAGTCTTTTCACCTCTCGATTTTGGGAAAGTTTCCAAAATGCTATGGGAACTCGTCTCTCTTTTAGCACCGCTTTCCACCCTCAGTCAAGTGGTCAAGTGGAACGCGTCAACCAAATTCTAGAAGACATGCTTCGAGCCTCTGTTATCTCTTTCGGAATGGACTGGGAGAAGTGCCTTCCATTTGCCGAATTCGCTTACAACAACAGCTATCAATATAGCTTGGGTAAAGCCCCTTTTGAAGTTCTCTATGGACGACGATGTCGAACACCCCTTAACTGGTCAGAAACCGGGGAAAGACAATTCTTTGGCCCGGATATGATTCAGGAAGCAGAAGAACAAGTTCGTATCGTTCATGAGAAGTTGAAAACAGCCCAATCTCGTCAAAAGAGTCAATATGACCGAAAACATAAGGCTATGACTTTCGAGGTTGACGAGAAGGCTTATCTTCGGGTCACCCCTCTGAAGGGAACCCATCGCTTCGGTATCAAAGGCAAATTGGCTCCTCGTTACATTGGACCTTTTCGCATTCTTGCCAAACGAGGAGAAGTTGCCTACCAATTGGAACTACCTCCGCACCTCTCCAGAGTTCACGATGTTTTCCACGTTTCTCAACTCAGGCGTTGCTTCTCGGATCCTATCCGTGAAGTGGACCACGAAACGCTTGATCTCCAAGATAATCTTACATATCGGGAGTACCCCATTCGTATCCTCGATCAAGCCGAGCGTACCACCCGACGTCATAATATCAAGTTTCTCAAGGTTCAATGGTCGCACCATTCTGAAGATGAAGCAACTTGGGAAAGGGAGGATCGTCTTCGACTTGAATACCCCGCCTTCTTCTCGGAGGAACCCAAATCTCGGGACGAGATTCTTTTGAGTGGGGGTGAGTTGTCACACCCTAGCTAGTCATGCATTAGAGTGCTGCATCATGTTTACTCTTTCATCAGAAACTTGAAATGGGGATGACAGAACCCCCAGTCCCCTCTGAAACCAACTAGGGTTTACTAAAATAATTTTCAATGAACCTGAAATGCCCTTCTAAAATGCCCATCATTTTTGCCTTGGTTCAGAACCTCTGCCAAAAGTGGTGCACATTTTCCTAGGCCATCCTAGGGTTTTGAATTAAATCATAGCTATTTGAATTTGGGCATTTAAAATAATATAAAATATTTAAATGCTCAAATATCTCCAAACTAAAATGTTTCATGTTGGAAATAATCCAACTTTGGACCAGGAGTAGTTTGGTGATTTCTGGAGTTGCCTAGGTATTTTATTTAATTCAACAAAGTTGCAGATATATTAAATAAAACAGAAAACAGAAAAGAGAGGGGAAGACTTACCTGTGCGGCCCAGCCAGCTGGCCGGCCCAGTCAGCAACCGACCCAGCCCAGTACTGTAGCTCCCCGTCGTCTTCCTCCCCTCGCCCCGAAGCTGCTGCGTGCTCGCGCGCGCACGACCGCGCGGCCACCTCCTGCTTGCCGACGACCTCCTGGCCGCGTGGACGACGTCCGCAGCCGTCCCGATCCCCCCTGCTCTCTCTCACTCTCCCCCGGTTCTCCCTCGCTCTCTCCCTCTCACGGCCGAAGCACACCGTCGCCGCCGTTCGCCTTAGCCACTGCCTCCGACCACCCCTCGCTCCCCCGATTAGCTCAGGAGCTCCGCCTCGACTCCCTCTTCCTCCCCACCGTTCCACGAGTCCCCGGAAGCCCTGCATCGCCGCCACGTCGCCGTTCCCCTCTTCGGGCTCCGATCACCGTCGCCGACGAATTCGCCGTCTCCAGCGCGTCCCCGAGCCCGTTTCGACGCCCACTGCAACCGCGGTGAGCTACGCCACCGTTTCCCCCTTCTTCCCTGCTCTCTCCCGACCCCTAGGCCCTAGCCCCACCGCGGCCGAAAGCTTCACGCCGCCGGCGATGTCGCCGTCGTGGCCACGGTCGCCGTAGCGCCCAACCGAGCTCACCATCGTGCTCCACATCTCACTAGGAGCACGTAGCACGCACCAACGCTACCCCAAACCCCCTGCAACACCCTTCCCGTGCACGACCGAACCCCGGCGGCCGCAACCGAGCTCGCCGCCGTCGACTCCGGCCACCCCGACCCCAACGGACTCCGCCAAGAGCCGCGGGTCGTCCTCAGCTTCACTCCAGAGGCCTCCGCGGTTCATTTGGTGGCCGAAACGACCAAAACCACTATCGCCACCGCACTGATGGTCGCCGCCGGCCAGAACTCCGGCGAGCTGACGTGGCCTAGTTAATTAGCCACTAACCCACCACCTACTGACGCTGACAAGTGGGCCCCAGGGCTTAGTCAAAGCTAACCAGCCCGGGTCAACACGGGATTAGCCCCTGTGTCACTGACGTGTGGACCCCACACGTCAGGTTTGACCCGAGCCAGCCCTGTTGACCTGCTGATGTCACCGTGACGTCAGGCTGACGCAGTAAATGATATTTCTGGATTTAAATTAAATCAGGAAATTCCAGAATATTAATTAAACTTCAAAATTTCATAACTTTTATTCTGTAACTCCAAATTGGACAAATTATATATGAAAAATGATCAAAAAAATCCAATCTATCCATCTGTACTATTTTGATGCATGATCAAACAAGTTAAATTGATGTTTTAAACAGAACAAGAAAAGGCACTTTAAAAGGCCATATTCGAATTTGGAATTTGAATCTTTGATTCAAATTTGCTCAAACACTTCTGGCTTTAGTTGCATTAGCCCAACACACTCATATTGCCATGTTTCATGCATGCATCATATTGTTGCACATTGTTTGGTGATGCCTGTGTATCGTTATCCTTTGCGACAGGATCTGTCCCCGAGGAGGACCGTGACTACCCTAACGAAGAACCGTATCCGTGCAACGAACCATCAGGCAAGCAACCAACCATTTGATCATATCGATACAATCCCATGTTCTCGCTCCTGCTCTCTTTTACTGCATTAAGACAACGCGATTCAAACTGCTGTGTGCTACGGTAGTTGAACCCATTTCCTCTGCATGACCTGTCATTGCCACAGTAACTAGATGAAACCCACTAGCATGTCTAGGAGTTGATTGAGCCCTATGTATGTGTTGTTCCTACCTTGCTATGCCTGCTATGCTTAGAGTCGTGTCAGGTCTGGTTCATCTGGGTGATGGGCTAGAGTGAAATGATTATGTCGGTAATGAGAGTGGTGTGGTGAACACGATTTGGTAAAGGTATCGATGAGAGGCCATGTAGGAGTACATGGTGGGTTGTTTCATTGAAGCCGACCTTAAGCACTGAGATCTGTATGTGTGATTTAAGATTCAGCTACTACCATGCATTGGGCCCGAAACCAATGGACCCTCTCGACTTCTTATTCACCCTAGTTCTCCGTCCAGGAGTTGCAAGTAGTTTCTGGTGTTTGTAGCCTACTGGAGGCCGTGGACAGCGCTGACCGTAGGGGTGGGCTGTGATGCGGTAGGTACGTGGCACGGTGTACCGAATACCCGTTAGGTATCTCGGGAACCCTGTTCACATCGTTCGG
>NW_025235541.1:0-6051 GCF_018294505.1 Triticum aestivum | reverse complement strand
GAAGAAAACTTCCTTGCTGCAGCGTGTTGTGGGAATTTCATCGAACTGGTGGCATGCCGGAACTAATCTTTATGACCCTGGTCACCTCCCTCCTCCGGATTGGTGGCTCTTCTCCCTGATCATCAACTCGATCGATGCTCAAACTACCAAAATCAGAAGCAAGCCAGCAACAATTAAGAGTTTTCTTCATCCGCGGAACCAGACACTAGCACCTAATAAGGGAATTACCTCCACGATGTAGAGCAGTGGGGAGAAGAGCACTACAAAACCACTCTCTTTTCATTTATAGCATGTACGTAGAAACTAGTACTGCTTATTAAAACTTACACAGAAAATACAAACCGACTCAAGATCATAAGTTAACACCCACACCACACATGCGGTATGACTAGAGTACTGCAAATAGGTAAAACAACCAACCGTTCTCATATATACTTGGATACGGACAATTTGGTTGTTTCCATTATTTCCAACACAACAGGTACATCATGGCTCACCGAGTCGCATAATAACGGTCACCAAAACGACCGTTGCGTTGGGCGGCGGTGCTAGAGAATTCTGCGACGCCAGGATCAGAGCTGCGTGGTTGCTCGCGCAAGCTGACGCGGTGGGATCTGCGACGAGAAGATACACGAGGACCGTTGTGGTGGGCGGCGGTGCTAGAGAATTCTGCGCCGCCAGAATCAGAGGGGCGTGGTTGCTCGCGCAAGCTGACGTGGTGGGATCCGCCACGAGAAGATACACGATGACCGTCGTGATAGGCGGCGGTGCTAGAGAATTCTGCGCCGCCAGAATCAGAGGGGCTTCTATGGCGTGGAGGAGCATCGCGGGGAGAGATTCTTGCATCGTCACGCGATCCAGAGCGGCCTTCTCCATGGCGCGCACCGGCGCGAGGGGCACTACTATGTGCGCGCTTCGGTGAGCTCGTGGCGAGCCCCATGATGCAGTTGCCAATTTCTAAGCTACCGAGAAAGCTACTAGGAAGGATGGTTTCACCTACACTACAGGAAAAATCTAAGCTGAGAGGAAGCCGTGCGTAGAGGACGCTGTAGGTGCGTCTAAGCGGCCTACGTATATAGTAGGCTCCGCACCACATGCGTAAATGGAGGAAAAGTCTAAGCGGCATATGATTCATACGCTGTACACCACATGCGTAAATGGAGGAAAAGTCTGTCCGAGTGAAGTGGGAACACAAGACTTCAGAAAGGATACCAACAGTGTGGGTGAAATGTAGGAACTAATCTTGCTTGCTTGCTTGCTTGCCTAGCTAATGTTCACCCATGTCGGCAGTGTACCAAAAGTATCATATGTCGGCAAGGAGCCATAGCTAGTAAATATCTAGCGATAAGTAGACTGGGGTAGCTTACTACTCCCTCGGTCTCATAATATATAAAAGCGCTTTTTGACACTAGTGTGTTAGAAGCGCTTCTATATTATGGGACAGAGGGAGTAGTAGTTAAGCTAGCTACCTGTAGTAAATAAGGTTAAGCTGCATTAGGGCATGGTCAAAATGCATAGCCATAGGGTGATGTCCCGCAGGCCATGAAAGATCGCATGTTAGAAAAAGTAGGTTCGGATGGTGTAGCAGGAACCTTGGTAGGAAACGGGTACTTGAGGAGGAAAAGTGTGATCCGATGCAAACAACTGAAAAAACTTGACGTGAAAAGTAGGATGCATAATATAGAAGCGCTTCTATATTATGGGACGGAGGGAGTAGTAGGCTCCCATTTTCTATTCTTTGATGAGGCCCACTAATAGTAGTTTGTGTTGGGATTTTTTTAATATAGATGTCTCAAGCTACTTTTTGTTATGGGACATCTATATTTATATGACATCATTGTACATGCCTTTAGTAGGAGCTTCTAGGACATGTGGTTTGCTTAGCTTGTAATGTGAAACGTTTTACTAGTAGAGTACTACATGCATGTAGTAAATGCTGGTGCATGCACCATGGCCGGTTAGAGCGTATATGAGCCCGTTATCAGCAGGGTCCTATATTGTAACGATGGTGTATGAAAGTACAACCTCATTACAGCTTACGTACTCAGACGCCAAATTTCTGGTCACGATCGTATATGAGCCCGTTATCAGCAGCGTCCTATGTTGCGGTGGGATCTGTACCGCAATTGTTTACGGTTGAATACGAGGGAGTTGAAAATGCCGGTAGTGTATGGTGTACAGACCTGATCTGTGGACAAGGACAACAGCCTCCGTCCGGTGTACGTGCCGGCAATTCTGATGGCCGTCGCCTGAGCCATGGATCAGATATCTTCCCGGAAGTTGGTCTGCAGACCGAGAAATTCACTTTCTCTTGCGAAGAGGGTTTGAGGCGCTGGTCCGGTGACGAGTTCCTAGCAGGTAATGGAGAGCTTGTAATGCAACCAATAAGAAGGCAAGCAGGATGATTTTTGTGGTATGCAGTAAGATGAGGTTTGTTTTTATTTTGCAGTTCGTTGGTTTCCCACAATCGTTGTGTCCATGCCTGGATCCAGATTCTCCTATGTCAAGGAAGTTGATGAGAGCGCAACCCCTAGGGATCTGGCGATGCACGGCGCGGCAGGTTCACTCCAGGTTGCAGACCCCGGCCCGGCGCCGTCCGTGAGCGCCAACGCACAGATCTGCGAGGGGGAGGCTCCCAATCTCCATAAGACGATCAAGTCTTCTTCAAGAGGCATCAAATACAAACTATGAAAAATCCAATCTAATTGACCCTTGGCGGGACAAGATGGCCTCAGATCCATGACCACCATCATGCTCGCCTAAAACAGTGATTTCATACTTCATACGCCAGTTATGTGACTGAATTGTGTGGATGTTCCATAGATTAACTGAATTATGTCTCTAATGGGTGCATTTTTCACCAATATCTTGTTCGTAGTTGGTGCATATCTGCGTTACACTTCCGGGACTTTTCTTTTCTTTCAAGAAAGTCTTTTGTAACTCAAATACATTTGGGATACGAGCTTTTGTACGGTGTCATGTGTTAGTGACCATCAGCTAGTTGCCAAATTAAGTATTTGCAGTTTTCATTGTTCAGCTCACCACAATGTCTATCTAGAAGGCCAGTTTAAATTATAATATTTGTTATAATCGGTTAACTGAATTATCTCTCTGTGATGCATCTTTTTACCAGTTAGTATATCTTGTTTGTTGGTGTGTGGTCGTGATACATGTTACTACCATTTATGTTTCTGGAAAAGGACCGGCCAATCAATCCATGACAGCTCCTCGCCAAGCACGTACGTGAAATATAACAGGCCACTGCAGCGATGTTTATGTCTGGTAGCAGAAATCTAGCACCGTCGTCTGTCTGCTAGCAGGAACAGCTGCTGGCCGTGTTGCTTGGTCCACACAATGTGATAAGGAGATGGCGACTGCCCCGCCACGACTTGTAGATGCTTGCTCTCCAGACAACTAGTAGTACATTCAAAAGAGTTCGCCCGACCTTTTATTTCTAGCACCAACTCTTGGAGATTCTTTCTCAAGCACGGCCTTTCAAATGTGAAGCAGAGTCAGAGCTAAAAATCTAGAGCGCCTAGAGAATTGGATTGATAGCCATCTGATGCGTGTCACTTGACGATTTCCTGCCACCCTTAGTTCTACATGTTAGCTAAAACCGGACTAAACATTAATCACACGTAATAACCTAACTATTACTCCCTCCGTTCGATAATGTAGTGCCTATAGATTTTTTGAGAAGTCAAACTTTACGAACTTGGTCAAGGTTTATAGAGAAAAATATCTATATCTATGATAGCAAAAATATATAATGTGAAACTACATCTTATGATAAATCTAGTGATATATGTTTCACACTCTAGATGTAAATATTTTTCTCCACAAACTTGGTCAAAGTTTGTGAGGTTTGACTTTTCAAAAAATCTATAGGCAGTACATTATCAAACGAAGGGAGTATTAGTTCTTTTCCTAACGTATCTCTAACTAGTACCAGATCTGGACACCAGCGTGCAAAGATTATTCCTACTACTACTGGACTCTACTTATATCACGTAGACTCTTAACAGATTACAACTCAAGATTATTCCTAACATTATAGTCATCTGATGTGTGTCACTTAACGATTTCCTGCCACCCTTAGTTCTACATGTTAGCTAAAACAGCCTTATTTTCTCATTTCTTTGTAATTCTGCAGATATATGGGCTGCCTCGGTCCAGAGTGTTAACCGAGAAAAGACTGCAATATACTCCCTCCGTCCCAAAATTTTTGTCTTATATTTGTCTAGATACGGATGTATCTAATATTAGAACGTGACTTGATACATTTGTATCTAGACAAATCTAAGACAAGAATTTTGAGACGCAGGGAGTACTTCAGTTCGAACACATCTGCTAGCTGCAGACAAACCATCAAGCTGACGCTTGGCATTAATGTGTAGGCGTTCAGTGAATGCTACATTGGGCTCCCTAACCAGCGGTACCTTTGATCATATTGGGGAGAGAGCGAGGAGTATAGGATGCAAGATGGTCAGAAAAACACTTTGAATGTGCAGGTCGGGAAACAATTTTGAAATAAGCAATCCAGGCTATCCCGACGTACAGCATTAGTTGTTTTCCTTGATCAAGAAGGTGTGGATAAGGTGAGTGGGCGCACTCGAGCGTAGCCCCACCTTGATCAAGATAGTGTTGTCGCGTCGTGTCGAAACAGGCACAGTTTTGGAAGACCGACATTGAGATTAAAGACTATCTGCAAAGTAGGTATATAATATAACTAAAACTGCCCCTCTAGACACTGTATTACAAGCAAAAGACATTTGCATTCAAATACATGAACATCGTTCAAATGGTCACATTTCAAGTGTATTCGAGTTATAATGCATCCGACACACACACAAACACACACGCCATCGTTTATTTGATCACCAAACCCAAACATATATAGGTGCTTAGTAGCACAACGTACACCGCCCTCATCCACATCTCTGGACACATACTATAGTAGCTTGAGAGAGACAACGAGACAATATTTTAGAGGTCCGTCCATGGAAGAGCCGAGCTGCTTCTTTTCTGATGAAAAGAAAGCGCAGCCAGGCGGCATCCTTACCAGTTTTTGTTCCGGCAATACGGATAATTTGAGCAGCGGCAATGACTTTGGAAGCAGGCGCCAGTGTAGCATGTCTCCCAGCCGCAACCGGGGTCTCCTCCCCCATTAGGCAGTATGATGTGCTCCATTGGTATGTTTGGCTTTGCTGTCCATGCCCCCTTCTCCGGTTCCTCGAGTAAGCGGGCCATGGCCATCGGAGCTGCTGCCATGAGCACCTGCAGAACCACCAATGCAGCCACCACACTGATGAGTGCCTTCTTCTTGGCACCCTCCATGCTGTGCAAGTGCAAGCACAACCCCTCTTTCTCTTTCCCTCCCCCTCTGTGTATGTCTATGTGTGGGTGTGTTCGCTTCATTATCCCATGCACAGCCCTATTTATAGGCGATATGGCCGTATGAGCAGTAGCTACATAATAGATGTGTTTTTCTTCCTTTCTTTGTAGTGGAAGCAGACAAAAACATTGCGGGTACTTATTTCAGAAACAGCTAGCATCACATGTGGTTCGCGACGAGTCCTTTCCAAAAGTATTAATACACTTCCAGGATTACTTTTTTTCTTTCGAGAATGTCTCATATTATAACTCTAATACATTTGAGCATATAAACAATTTGTACAATGACGTGTGTTTAAAACCATCTGCTTGCAAGAATTATTTGCAGTTTTCGTTGTTCAGCTTACGACAATGCCTAACCGAATGTTCTCTATCTCTGTGATGCAGCTTTTTACCAGTTGGTATATCTTGTTTGTTGGTCACTGGTCGTGATACATGTTTCTGCCATTTTATGTTTCTGGAAAGGACGGGCCAATCAATCCATGGCAGCTCCTCGCCAAGCACGTACGTGAAATAGGCCACTGCTGTGCAGCGACGTTTATGTCTGGTAGCAGAAATCTAGCACCGTCGTTTATGTCTGTTAGCAGAAATAGTTACTGCCCATGCTTTTACATGCTTGCTTGGTCATGACAATGTGATAAGGAGATGAAACAAAAG
>NW_025235540.1:3504-6054 GCF_018294505.1 Triticum aestivum | reverse complement strand
AAGAAGGATACCAAGTTTAAATGGACGGAAGATCGCGAGGCAAGTTTCCAGGAGCTGAAGAAACGTTTGACTACAGCCCAGTGCTGACACTGCCAGATATACGTAAGGATTTCCAAGTGTATTGCGAAGCCTCTCTCCTAGGACTTGGAAGTGTGCTTATGCAGGACGGAAGAGTTGTTTCGTATGCCTCGCGACAATTAAAACCACACGAGTTAAATTATGCCACGCATGATTTGGAGCTAGCAGCCGTAGTGCATGCGTTGAAGATGTGGAGACATTACCTTATTAGAAACCATTGTGATGTGTACACGGATCATAAGAGTTTGAAGTACATTTTCACACAAAAGGAACTGAGCCTTAGGCAGAGAAGATGGTTGGAGCTTATAAAGGATTATGACATGAAGCTGCACTATCATCCAGGAAAGGCCAATGTCGTAGCAGACGCTTTGAGCCGAAAAAGTTATGATAATACCCTAGAGAGCACGGGATTGCCGAAGGAGATAGCAGAGGATCTTCGGGAACTTCGATTGGAGATTGTTCCTAGAGGTTTTGTTGCAACAATGGAGGTTCAGTCTACATTGTTGGGAAAGATTCGAGAAGCTCAGAAGGATGACAAAGAGATTGCCGACATAAAAGAGAGAATGAGCAAAGGAAAGGCCAAAGGTTTTCGTGAGGATGAGCATGACACCTTATGGTTTGAGGACCGTGTTTATGTGCCCAACAACACAGAGATCGGGAAATTAATACTTCAGGAGGCTCATGACTCACCATACTTGATACACCCCGGAAACACCAAGATGTATTTGGATTTGAAGGAACGTTTCTGGTGGACATGGATGAAGAAGGATATCACCGAGTATGTAGCCGTATGTGATGTCTGTCAGAGAGTGAAGGTAGAGCACCAAAAGCCAGCAGGATTGCTATAGCCTATGCCGATACCTGAATGGAAGTGGGATAAACTTGGCATGTATTTTATCACCAGATTGCCCAGGACCAAATCAGGTTATGATTCTATATGGGTAGTAGCTGACCGCTTGACCTAAGTGGCACACTTTATCCCAGTGAAAACAACTTATACAAGTGCAAAGTTGCCCAAGATATATATGACCAGGATCTATGTCTGCATGGAGTTCCAAGGACCATCGCATCGGATAGAGGAACACAATTTACCTCGAAGTTTGGCATCAGCTGCACCAGACTTTGGGAGCAAGGTTGGAGTTTAGTACAGCATTCCACCCGCCGACCGATGGGCAGACCGAGAGAGTCAACCAGATTCTGGAGGATATGTTGAGAGCCTGTGCGCTAGATTATGGATCTAGTTGGGATGACAATTTGCCTTACGCAGAGTTCTCATACAACAATAGTTACCAAGCCAGTTTGAAGATGGCACCGTTTGAAACCCTGTATGGACGAAGGTGCAGAACACCGTTGATGTGGGATGAAGTTGGAGACCGACAGTTGTTTGCACCAGACTTGATCAAAGAGTCTGAGGAGAAAGTTAAATTGATTCGAGATAGACTAAAGATAGCTCAGTCTAGACAGAAGAGTTATGCAGATTCGAAATGCAAGGAGGTAACCTATGAAATTGGAGATAGAGCATATCTGTGAGTATCACCTTTGCGAGAAGTGAAACGTTTTGGAGTTAAGGGAAAGTTAGCCCCGAGATTTGTAGGACCGTATCGTGTTTTGGAATGGATGGGAGAAGTTGCCTACAAGTTGGAGTTACCTGAAGGACTGTTAGGAGTTCACGACGTGTTTCACGTTTCCCAGTTGAAGAAGTGCCATGCTGAGATGGCCGATATACCGCTAAGAGATACTGTACCCTTGGAGGCGATTCAGTTGGACAATGATTTGACTTATGAGGAGAAGCCAGTCAAGATTTTGGAGTTTGCTAGTCGAGTCACCCGCAGCAAGGTTATCAAGTTTTGCAAAGTTCAGTGGAGCCATTATACCGAGGATGAAGCCACCTGGGAATGAGAGGATGATCTCCGCAAAGACCACCCACACCTATTTTCTAGCCAACCCGAATCTCGAGGGTGAGATTCATCTTAAGGGGAGTAGGTTTGTAACATCCCAAATTTTCAATTTGGAATGTTATACATAGATCATTCTTGCATATCATATTTTGTTGCATTTCGTCTCGCGATCCTCGAAATCCTAAGCAACTCAAGGACCCTCGAAGAGAGTTGGGGATTTCCCCGGTTTTCAAATTTGAGTTTATCAAATTTTGAAACGAGGATTTTGGTTTTAATTATTTTTCTCTCCAAAAATATTTCATATTAAAATATATGAGAGGAGATAATATGACTTCTCCAAAATAAATGAAATATTGGAGGAAAAATATTAAAATCAAATATTTGTTTTTATTTGGATTTTGTTGCAATTTTATTTGCATTAGAAAAATTGCATGTTTTCCAAAGTTGCATTTTAGGGCCAAGAAAATGTTCATCTCGTTCTAAATATTTCATTTAGACGGTGAAAATTTGTTTTGGCATTTTTATATTTTTAGTTTATTTTCTAGGATTTTTTTAGTATCGCCGCAATATATTT
>NW_025235540.1:0-3102 GCF_018294505.1 Triticum aestivum | reverse complement strand
CACCCGCCACCGCCGCCCGCTGCCGTGCCCCGCCGCCCGCTGCCGCGCCGCGCCGCCTCGCCGCGGCTCGCCGGAACGACGAGGTAGCCGTTGCCGTCAGTTTTTTAAAAGAAAACTGATTCGGTTTTTTTAGAAAAACCCTAGTTCGTTTTTTAGATCGGTTCACCGGTTTTCCCGGTTTTTCTTTTTAGCGGACAGTCGTCCGTGCGTTCGTTTTAACGAACGGTTTTCGCTCGTTAGTTACAGACAACGAACGCTCGTTCATTAGCCTGTTCGTCAGCTTTCTTTTATCGGATTTTTCCGCGGTTATTTCTGATCGCCATTTCTGATCCAATTTTCATTCTAGTTTATCTTTTCGCTCGTTTGTCGGAATCAGGCGATTCAAGCGCCTAGATCTTCTTCTCGAGACCCTCTTTATGTTTAACCAACTTAAACAAGATTTTGGTACTGTAAAATTTGACCTAGGTCCAGATTAGTAAACTGATCTTGTTTCTTTCGATGTTTGAGTTTCGTTGCTCCATTTGATTTGATTCTTTTTGCTAACCGGAGTTCTTAAGTTGAACTTTCTCGTAGATCTTCATATTTGAGTTTTACCCGTGATTATTTGCTTGATTGCTTATGTATGCTATTTTTTGTTTGTGATAAAATTCCTCGAGTGCGAAGCATGTTATTTGGAGTCCCTAGGTTTCGCGGATCTTCAGCAAGGCAATCAACACTTTGATCATACCCATTTATCACCCAGTTTTTATGCATTAGTTCCAATCCTCAAACATTGCATGGTTAGGATGTATTTAACATGTGGGTTGGGAAGTAGATGATGAGGTAGAACCTATTGCCCTATTATACTCAAACCCTTGGGAGTTACTTCTATGTGTTGCTTATATTGCTATGCTATGCTCGTAGACGTGGTTTGGGTGAGTGAAATCCATGACAGATGTGAGATTGTTAATTAATGGTTTAACTTAAGGTGGCAACTTGAATACACATCTGGGTGGATTGCTTGTTGGGCACCTGGAGAATGTGTCTGCCCGGAGTAGAGAGTTAATGTTTCTGAAAGACTGTGTCTCGGTCATCCGTTTCTCAAACACCATGTAGTGCGATAAATTCAATGGAGGCGATCGAGTCTTGTGGGGAAAAGTGCGCAAACCTCTGCAGAGTGTACAAACTAATCATGGTTAGCCGTGTCCCCGGTTATGAATAATCTTGAGTATCTAGTACTTGGAGTATCTTAAGTATCTCATCACTTTTAACTTAATATTGTTGGGTTGATAATTAATTTAATTGGGATTGAGTTGGAGGAACCTTCTCAATGATGTTTCAACTACCATGATAGTTAAATTAAAATCTATTCCTTTGTTATAGGGGAAAATTGGCTTTTTGCAAAACTGTAACCATAGAGCTTTCCACTAGCCAAATATGCATGTAGTGATAGCATTATTCTGTTCTTGCTCTACTGTGTTACTTTGCCAGCATATTCCATGTGCTGACCCATTTTCGGGCTGCAACGTATTATGTTACAGACTTTTCAGACGAGGAGCAAGGTTCGTTTGGTCGTTGTCGTGCAGCTCAGCTATGCCGTTGGAGTTGATGGACTCACCTTATCTTCCAAGCCTTCTGCTGTTATCGTATTAGATGGCCTTAAGCCATATTTATTGTAATAAGTTCTCTTTGGAGACATTTTGATGTAATAAGTGTGTGATTGCTACTCTGTTATAAATCCTCGAGTACTGTGTGTGTCAGCATTACCAATCCAGGGATGACACTGAAACACAGAGACTTGACCGTTTGAGGTGGGTCGCTACATGGCAGGATCTACGTGTGAAGCGGAGTACATAGCTGCTTCGAAAGCAGCAAATGAAGGAGTCTGGATGAAGGAGTTCATATCCGATCTTGGTGTCATACCTAGTGCATCGGGTCCAATGAATATCTTTTGTGACAATACTGGTGCAATTGCCTTGGCAAAGGAATCCAGATTTCACAAGAGAACCAAGCACATCAAGAGACGCTTCAATTCCATCCGCGATCAAGTCAAGGAGGAAAACACAGAGATTTGCAAGATACATACGGATCTGAATGTTGCAGATTCGTTGACTAAGCCGCTCTCACGAGCAAAACATGATCAACACCAAGACTCCATGGGTTTTAGAATCATTACAATGTAATCTAGATTATTGACTCTAGTGCAAGTGGGAGACTGAAGGAAATATTCCCTAGAGGCAATAATAAAGTTGTTATTTATATTTCCTTATATCATGATAAACGTTTATTATTCATGCTAGAATTGTATTAACCGGAAACTTAGTACATGTGTGAATACATAGACAAACAGAGTGTCACTAGTTTGCCTCTTCTTGACTAGCTCATTGAATCAATGATGGTTATGTTTCCTAACCATAGACATGAGTTGTCATTTGATTAACGGGATCACAACATTAGAGAATGATGTGATTGACTTGACCCATCCGTTAGCTTAGCACGATGATCGTTTAGTTTGTTGTTGTTGCTTTCTCCATAACTTATACATGTTCCTATGACTATGAGATCATGCAACTCCCGAATACCGGAGAAACACTTTGTGTGCTACCAAACGTCACAACGTAACTGGGTGATTATAAAGGTGCTCTACAGGTGTCTCCGATGGTGTTTGTTGAGTTGGCATAGATCGAGATTAGGATTTGACACTCCGATTGTCGGAGAGGTATCTCTGGGCCCTCTCGGTAATGCACATCAATATAAGCCTTGCAAGCAATGCAGCTAATGAGTTAGTTACGGGATGTAGCATTACGGAACGAGTAAAGAGACTTGCCAGTAAAAAGATTGAACTAGGTATTGAGATATCGACGATCGAATCTCGGGCAAGTAACATACCGATGACAAAGGGAACAACGTATATCGTTATGCGGTTTGACCGATAAAGACCTTCGTAGAATATGTGGGAGCCAATATGAACATCCAGGTTCCGCTATTTGTTATTGACCGGTGATGTGTCTCGGTCATGTCTACATAGTTCTTGAACCAGTAGGGTCCGCACGCTTAACGTTCGGCGACGATCGGTATTATGAGTTTATGTGTTTTGATGAACAGAAGGTAGTTTGGAGTCCC
>NW_025235539.1:3678-6055 GCF_018294505.1 Triticum aestivum | reverse complement strand
ATAAATAAATGCATGAAAAATAACAAATGAAGTTAGAAAGGGATGAAAATTGATGATGTGGCTTTGAATGGTGCATTTTGAACACAGAAAAACTATGAAGTTCAAATAAGTTCAAGAAAATGAAATCCGTTTGTAACAGACGAGTTTCCATATGAAACCCTGATACTTCGAAAGAGATTGTCCGTTTTGTGCACGAAGTGCATCCAGTTTTTGTCGTAAGCCTCTCTACTTTCTTGAACATGCTATGTGGGTGAAATGATGACACCATGCCAACTTTCAACCTTTTCAAAGTTCATTTGTAGTGCTTTTCAATTTCAGGGTCTTATAGCTCAAAAAAATCAGCAAATGCATGAAAAATAACAAATGAAGTCAGAAAGGGTTGAAAATTGATGATGTGGGTTTGAATGGTCTATTTTGAACACAAAAAACTATGGAGTTCAAATAAGTTCAAGAAAATGAAATTCCTTTGTAACAAACGAGTTTCCGTATGAAACCTTGATACTTCAAAAGTGATTGTCCGTTTTGTACACGAAGTGCATCCAGTTTTTGCTGTAAGCCTCTCTACTTTATTGCACATGCTATGTGGGTGAAATAATGACACCATGCTAACATTCAACCTTTTCAGAGTTCATTTGGTGTGCATTTCAATTTCGGGGTTTTATAGCTCAAAAAAATCAGTAAATGCATGAAAAATAACAAATGAAGTGAGAAAGGGTTGAAAATTGATGATGTGGGTTTGAATGGTGCATTTTGAACACAGAAAAACTATGAAGTTCAAATAAGTTCAAGAAAATGAAATCCGTTTGTAACAGACGAGTTTCCATATGAAACCCTGATACTTCGAAAGAGATTGTCCGTTTTGTGCACGAAGTGCATCCAGTTTTTGTCGTAAGCCTCTCTACTTTCTTGAACATGCTATGTGGGTGAAATGATGACAGCATGCCAACTTTCAACCTTTTCAGAGTTCATTTGTAGTGCTTTTCAATTTCAGGGTCTTATAGCTCAAAAAATCAGTAAATGCATGAAAAATAACAAATGAAGTCAGAAAGGGTTGAAAATTGATGATGTGGGTTTGAATGGTGTATTTTGAACACAGAAAAACTATGGAGTTCAAATAAGTTCAAGAAAATGAAATCCCTTTGTAACAAACGAGTTTCCGTATGAAACCTTGATACTTCGAAAGAGATTGTCCGTTTTGTACACGAAGTGCATCCAGTTTTTGCCGTAAGCCTCTCTACTTTATTGCACATGCTATGTGCGTGAAATGATGACACCATGCCAACTTTCAACCTTTTCAGAGTTCATTTGTAGTGCTTTTCAATTTCACGGTTTTATAGCTCAAAAAAATCAGTAAATGCATGAAAAATAACAAATGAAGTCAGAAAGGGTTGAAAATTGATGATGTGGCTTTGAATGGTGCATTTTGAACACAGAAAAACTATGGAGTTCAAATAAGTTCAAGAAAATGAAATCCGTTTGTAACAGACAAGTTTTCATATGAAACCCTGATACTTCCAAAAAGATTGTCCGTTTTGTACACGAAGTGCATCCAGTTTTTGTCGTCAGCCTCTCTACTTTCTTGCACATGCTATGTGGGGAAATGATGACACCATGGCAACTTTCAACCTTTTCAGAGTTCATTTGTAGAGCTTTTCAATTTCATGGTCTTATAGCTCAAAAAAATCAGTAAATGCATGAAAAATAACAAATGAAGTCAGAAAGGGTTGAAAATTGATGATGTGGCTTTGAATGGTGCATTTTGAACATAGAAAAACTATGAAGTTCAAATAAGTTCAAGAAAATGAAATCCGTTTGTAACAGACGAGTTTCCATATGAAACCTTGATACTTCGAAAGAGATTGCCAGTTTTGTACACGAAGTGCATCCAGTTATTGCCGTAAGCCTCTCTACTTTCGTGCACATGCTATGTGCGTGAAATGATGACACCATGCTAACTTTGAACCTTTTTAGAGTTCATTTGTAGTGCTTTTCAATTTCAGGGTCTTATAGCTAAAAAAAAATCGGTAAATGCATGAAAAATAACAAATGAAGTCAGAAAGGGTTGAAAATTGATGATGTGGCTTTGAATGGTGCAATTTGAACATAGACAAACTATGGAGTTCAAATAAGTTCAAGAAAGTGAAATCCCTTTGTAACAGACGAGTTTCCGTATGAAACCATGATACTTCGAAAGAGATTGTCCGTTTTGTACACGAAGTGCATCCAGTTTTTGCCGCAAGCCTCTCTACTTTCTTGCACATGCTATGTGGGTGAAATGATGACACCATGCCAACTTTCAACCTTTTCAGAGTTCATTTGTAGAGCTTTTCAATTTCAGGGTCTTATAGCTCAAAAAAATCAGTAAATGCATGAAAAA
>NW_025235539.1:1903-3432 GCF_018294505.1 Triticum aestivum | reverse complement strand
AATTGCATCCAGTTTTTGCCGTAAGCCTCTCTACTTTATTGCACATGCTATGTGCGTGAAATGATGACACCATGCCAACTTTCAACCTTTTCAGAGTTCATTTGTAGTGTTTTTCAATTTCAGGGTTTTATAGCTCAAAAAAATCAGTAAATGCATGAAAATAACAAATGAAGTCAGAAAGGGTTGAAAATTGATGATGTGGCTTTGAATGGTGCATTTTGAACACAGAAAAACTATGGAGTTCAAATAAGGTCAACAAAATGAAATCCCTTTGTAACAAACGAGTTTCCATATGAAACCCTGATACTTCGAAAGAGATTGTCCGTTTTCTACACGAAGTGCATCCAGTTTTTGCCGTAAGCCTCTCTACTTTCTTGAACATGCTATGTGGGTGAAATAATGACACCATGCTAACTTTCAACCTTTTCAGAGTTCATTTGTAGTGCTTTTCAATTTCAGGGTCTTATAGTTCAAAAAAATCTGTAAATGCATGAAAAATAACAAATGAATTCAGAAAGGGTTGAAAATTGATGATGTGGCTTTGAATGGTGCATTTTGAACACAGAAAAACTATGGAGTTCAAATAAGGTCAACAAAATGAAATCCCTTTGTAACAAACGAGTTTCCGTATGAAACCCTGATACTTCGAAAGAGATTGTCAGTTTTGTACATGAAGTGCATCCAGTTTTTGCCGTAAGCCTCTCTACTTTCTTGAACATGCTATGTGGGTGAAAGGATGACACCATGCTAACTTTGAACCTTTTCAGAGTTCATTTGTAGTGCTTTTCAATTTCAGGGTCTTATAGCTTAAAAAATCAGTAAATGCATGAAAATAACAAATGAAGTCAGAAAGGGTTGAAAATTGATGATGTGGATTTGAATGGTGCAATTTGAACATAGACAAACTATGGAGTTCAAATAAGTTCAAGAAAATGAAATCCCTTTGTAACAGACGTGTTTCCGTATGAAACCCTGATACTTCGAAAGAGATTGTCCGTTTTGTACACGAAAAGCACTACAAATAATGACACCATGCTAACTTTCAACCTTTTCAGTGTTCATTTGTAGTGCTTTTCAATTTCAGGGTTTTATAGCTCAAAAAAATCAGTAAATGCATTAAAATAACAAATGAAGTCAGAAAGGGTTGAAAATTGATGATGTGGCTTTGAATGGTGCATTTTGAACACAGAAAAACTATGGAGTTCAAATAAGTTCAAGAAAATGAAATCCGTTTGTAACAGACGAGTTTTCATATGAAACCCTGATACTTCGAAAGAGATTGTCCGTTTTGTACACGAAGTGCATCCAGTTTTTGTCGTAAGCCTCTCTACTTTCTTGCACATGCTATGTGGGTGAAATGATGACACCATGGCAACTTTCAACCTTTTCAGAGTTCATTTGTAGTGCTTTTCAATTTCAGGGTCTTATAGCTCAAAAAAATCAGTAAATGCATGAAAAATAACAAATGAAGTCAGAAAGGGTTGGAAATTGATGATGTGGGTTTGAATGGTGCACTTTGAACACAGAAA
>NW_025235539.1:0-1475 GCF_018294505.1 Triticum aestivum | reverse complement strand
GTGCTTTTCAATTTCAGGGTCTTATAGCTTAAAAAATCAGTAAATGCATGAAAATAACAAATGAAGTCAGAAAGGGTTGAAAATTGATGATGTGGATTTGAATGGTGCAATTTGAACATAGACAAACTATGGAGTTCAAATAAGTTCAAGAAAATGAAATCCCTTTGTAACAGACGAGTTTCCGTATGAAACCCTGATACTTCGAAAGAGATTGTCCGTTTTGTACACGAAGTGCATCCAGTTTTTGCCGTAAGCCTCTCTACTTTCTTGCACATGCTATGTGGGTGAAACGATGACACCATGCCAACTTTCAACCTTTTCAGAGTTCATTTGTAGTGCTTTTCAAGTTCAGGGTCTTATAGCTCAAAAAATAAATAAATGCATGAAAAATAACAAATGAAGTCAGAAAGGGTTGAAAATTGATGATGTTGCTTTGAATGGTGCATTTTGAACACAGAAAAACTATGAAGTTCAAATAAGTTCAAGAAAATGAAATCCGTTTGTAACAGACGAGTTTCCATATGAAACCCTGATACTTCGAAAGAGATTGTCCGTTTTGTGCACGAAGTGCATCCAGTTTTTGTCGTAAGCCTCTCTACTTTCTTGAACATGCTATGTGGGTGAAATGATGACACCATGCCAACTTTCAACCTTTTCAGAGTTCATTTGTAGTGCTTTTCAATTTCAGGGTCTTATAGCTCAAAAAAATCAGTAAATGCCTGAAAAATAACAAATGAAGTCAGAAAGGGTTAAAAATTGATGATGTGGGTTTGAATGGTGTATTTTGAACACAGAAAAACTATGGAGTTCAAATAAGTTCAAGAAAATGAAATCCCTTCGTAACAAACGAGTTTCCGTATGAAACCTTGATACTTCGAAAGAGATTGTCCGTTTTGTCCACGAAGTGCATCCAGTTTTTGACGTAAGCCTCTCTACTTTATTGCACATGCTATGTGCGTGAAATGATGACACCATGCCAACTTTCAACCTTTTCAGAGTTCATTTCTAGTGCTTTTCAATTTCAGGGTCTTATAGCTCAAAAAAATTAGTAAATGCATGAAAAATAACAAATGAAGTTAGAAAGGGTTGAAAATTGATGATGTGGCTTTGAATGGTGCATTTTGAACACAGAAAAACTATGGAGTTCAAAGAAGGTCAACAAAATGAAATCCCTTTGTAACAAACGAGTTTCCATATGAAACCCTGATACCTCGAAAGAGATTGTCCGTTTTGTACACGAAGTGCATCCAGTTTTTACCGTAAGCCTCTCTACTTTATTGCACATGCTATGTGGGTGAAATGATGACACCATGCCAACTTTCAACCTTTTCAGAGTTCATTTGTAGTGCTTTTCAATTTCAGGGTTTTATAGCTCAAAAAAATCAGTAAATGCATGAAAAATAACAAATGAAGTGAGAAAGGGTTGAAAATTGATGATGTGGGTTTGAATGGTGCTCTTCGAACACAGAAAAACT
>NW_025235538.1:0-6056 GCF_018294505.1 Triticum aestivum | reverse complement strand
GTGAGGGTAATTTATGACGACGCGTCCAGAAACAACGCGATGTCTTGGGACCGCACGCGCGCGCAACCGCCCACGCCCATGTGCCTAGGGTTGCATCACTCGGGCCTGGCCAAGGAAAAACGTCCGATTTGAGCGTTCCCAGGGATGCAGGCCCAGAAGTGCTTTAATCTTCGTGCTATGTAGGCCCAATAGTGAATGCGGGTAAAGAAACGGGCCTTTTTCTTCCTGCGCGGGCCATACTGAGGTATATGCAGCCAACCAAACGCGTCCTAGATTGGGTGGAGTGTGTACACAAGATGAGACCACTTTATTAAGGGAGAAAAAAAATTATACACATGCATGATAGCTTTATAACTTCTCTGAAATAACCAAAACATTTAGAAAACAAAGGAGATTGACCTTCGTATGGATATAGTTAATTGTTGGTCGAGACGCGACGGCCGAAGCGAAAGTTACAAATGGCAATTCTATCTCCAGGCTTGTTTGGCGCCTTCATAACATGGGTGCATGTATTGGTGCGAGGATCATAAAATTGAAGTATCACTGATTGGGAAGGACCATCGCATTGCAGTAGAAGCTTCCCACCTCCAGGCATCACCATCAGCGGCATATAACGACTAGTATTATATGGGGTCATTGGGATCGAATAGGCCTTGATCCAGTTGATCTTACCAGAGTCATCCAATATCCATATGTTTGTGCTCCGACTGTCTTGTTTTTCGGCTATAACCATGCACAGAGCGCCGTTGAGCTCCCTTATACAGATTGCTGCTGTTTTCCTCCGCATCTCCCCGTGACCGCCTTTCCTTGGCCCTTTCATCATGTTGGCCTTCCATTGCTCGCTCTTGATGTCGAAGCACAACAAGGTTTCACGCTTCTCATCGGCCAAGAAGTACATGATGCCATTGACAGCAACAGGGCAACCCACATCAGTGGGCCCACTGATCGGAGGGGACGGCGTCCGCCTCTAGGCTGATGATGGGTCGTCTCCTAAAGTGAGGACCTCACAAGTTCTTTTGTCCTTGGCAATGCGGACCACCTTGTATTCATCAGACGAAATGGCACGGCCGAAGCCATAGATTTCATAGCGAGCCATGGCAATGAATGGATGCACGTCAAGCGCCCTCACCTCCATTCCTGGGCAGGTCAGGAGAACCTGGCCGGAGGCTGGATCGGCTACATGGATGTCGTTTGACGGACCGCGGCTGACGGTGATGAGGTCGTCGAGGCTCGAGGAGCACGTGATCCCAAAACCTCCGACGACCCTGATGAGTGATGACTCTGATGACGTTGCCTTCCATGTCCATGAGGCGCATATCACGGCCGGCGGCGGGTGCTTCTTGTCGAAAGTAGCCGGTGTCGACGAGGAGCGGGCCGTGGCGGGACCTGTGCACGGTGGCGAAGTCCGGGCCGGAGATAAGGTCGCGCCACCCCCTTGAGACGCATCGGAATCGGCAGACGGACCTAACCGGCGTCCGGCAGAGGATGTCGAAGATGGTGTCGTTCGATAAGGGTGCGGCGGTAGCCCCCGACATGCCCGTCATCCGTGCCTCTGCCGCTGCCGTGATTTTGATCCATTGGCTAAGTCAATCGTGTTGGTTGCATTGATCTATTGCGGTCGACAACCAAGGAGGTTAACTTCCCCTTACGGCGGCATTCCATTTAGGGCATGTACAATGGTTCTATATTAAGAGTGCCACGTAGGATAAATGGTGAGGTGGAGGAGAGAGAAATCGTAAGATAAGGCTTGTCTTCTCTTATTTAAGAGAAGACAAGAGATGATCTCTTAGCACAATTTGTCTCACCATGTTTTTAGGAACAACTAATTATTGAAGATAAGGCTAAGAAAACACCCATTGTAGACATGTTTTTTTGTCATCTTTAATTTACATGCAGGACTTAAGATACGACTATCTTATCAACCATTATACATGCCCTTAGACTCGTACGTTAATGGGCTGCTTGCTGTACGAGAGTCTCATCTCTTCCGTTTCCAGCCCAAACCTAGCCCAACAAGCCAACAAAGGCGATGCATCTTTAGCAGGAGTTCCACGCGACCGTCCGCGACGATCTGTCCATCAACGAGTACTGCCGAGAAACAAGCAGGCAAGAGAGTCTGAGGATTGGAATAGGTCCCTCTCCCTCTCCCGAATACGCCTCGCGCCGCCTCCTCGGGCGGCCCCACCGCACCCTCTCCTTGTCCCCACCCCTCCGTACTCCCTCCCCCACCGCCGCCGGACGTTGCCCCGGATTTGGCCGTCTGGTCTCGGCGGCGGCGGGCCTTCCTTTCCCCCGCGCGCGGCGCCCTTCCCAGGGCAAGGCTAGGCAGCGGGAGCAGCTCGGCTGGCGGTGGTCCGGCGTCCTGGCGGTGGCGGCGGGGCCAGCAGCTGGCACGGTGGTGGCACAACCTCTTGGCGGCGGGGCGGCCTGGTGGCGCTGGGTGGCCGGCGGCGCGACCCCGACCCAGATCTGGGCCCTTAGGGCCCCATATGGGTCCTAGCAGGCCGGCGTCGGCGTGGCTTCGCTGCCTCCGGCATGGTGAAGTGGAGGGGCGGCTCGGACAAGGAGCAGCGACACCGACAGCATGCCTTCTGCAGCGTGACGGTGGAGCTATACGGTCATTTGAGGGCCTGGCCGGGCCTGTGGGTCCACGGGCCTCGTATGCTCCTGCCGCTGCGTCCGGTCGGATCCCGTTGGTGACGGTGGATGTTGGGCCCTCCCGCGGGCTGATGGTGATGCTGCTCCGAGTCCCGGCTTCTCTTCTTTGCTGTGCAGGTCCCACTTCGCGGTGCCGTGGTGAGACATCGTGAAAGACTAAGACCGTATTGGCGCAGGGTGATGGACGGTATGATGGCGTGCTCCCGAGCGCTCGGGGTGATGTTGGGATCGGGAGAAATCCCTGTCGGCCTGGCCGACTCCGACACGGTGGTGCCTGAGGGTGCCACCGGAACTTCCTGGAGGGCGTTGGGTGTCACTTCCATTCTCCTTGCCGTGTACTGGGAGAAACCCTTGCAGCAGCATCATCATCCTCGCGTTCTTTCTTGGAGGTGTTGCGTGGTACCGATGCTTCAGAGTCGGAGCTTGGTAGAAGATCCCCGGTGGGCGTAGCGGTCGGGATGATTCTTCGTTTTTGTTGATCCGTCATTGTTGGCATTTGTTTCTTTTACATTTTCTCTTTCGGTACTTTTCGGCGTGCCTGTGCTGCTTTCGCCCCATCACCTATCGTGGGTTGTATCGGTAATGGTTGCTTTGTAATACAAAGGGGGGGGGGAAACCCTATTTCGAGAACAAGCCAACAAAGGCAACAACAGAGAGACGAGGAAAGATCGACCGATCGACCATACACGACATGGATGCGATGGCAAGGAAGGAAGAAAGGAAGGACGACATGCGCGACAAGAGATGGCCGTCCACGCCGGCGCCTGTTACCCCTATATGATATGGAACACCCAGCAAGTATATATCTCGCCTCTCCATAATTCAATTTGTTGCCTAGGCTCATCTACACCCAGTGAATAGTAAAAAACAACAGAAAGTTCCAAAAAAATCTGATTTTTTTATGATGCAGGGTGCTCAAATGTGTGATGTTCGTGCAACATCTTTTACCGTAACAGATGTTGCAAAAATGGTGCCCTATAACTTTCAAAGTTTAAACATGGTCATTGCATATTTTTCAAAATTTCAAACTAATTTTCAACATTATTAAGCATTTAAAACATCATAATCCATCACTCGATAACCACTACTACCAAATAACAACACTACTCCAACATGATTCATCACGTATCCGGAGTGGCGGCACGTTTACGGTACTTTTTTTTACAATATATCTAGTGAAGTTATTGTCCGTGTCAATGTAGATGGCCCCTCCGCCGGAGGGGACTGGCTCATGGTCATTGTCGGTAGACGGCTTCAGCTCCTCTCCGTCATCGTCTGAGCCCTCCCTATCGAGCTAGTCGAACAAATCATTAACCTTGGCCTTGATCCTACGAGCATGCTTCTAGCTCTCCTTCTTCCTGCACTCCTTGTTCTTCTTCGCGTAGAACGCAAGCACGGCCACCACATGGTTTGGATCGGTCCCCACCGGCCTATGGACGAATACGGTGTCCGATTTGAGGGGTCAATGTTGGAGATGCTCTAATTGATCTATATATGTTCGTAGATTGTTGCATTTAAATCATGTTCATTGTCCACCTGTACTTCATCACCCATCATTACCGGAATCCTCAACTTTGGCCAGCGTCGGCTAGTTTGTCAGTGCATTACGCCGGGCACCTGGCAAATACGTCTTTGCCTAGGACCTTTTTTGCACTCTGCAATTAATGCTTTGCCGAGTTTTTTTTGCGCACGGCAACAAACATTTTTTTCTTTTCTTTTATACATTGTTTTTTTCTTTTTTCCTTTTATGTTATTTTCTTTCTTTTTTGAGGTACAAGAGTAACAAGTTTACTCTTCAGCCAACACAAAGTCGGCGATCAGGTCACCCAACAGGTCGTCCGGTACTCCTGGCATACATAGAAGGTCTCCCATCGTCCTAGCACGGCCAGTCAGTAAATGGGCCATCTTGTTCTTCTTCCTGTTGGCGTACTGAACATTCACCATGCTGAAATTAGCGAATTCTTGTTTGATATCCTCGATCACTGGAAAGCACGCCAACAAACACCTGCTGCCCAAATTCAGCATATCCGCCAAGGCTTTGCAATCCGTCTCCAGTATGAGGGGACCATGGTGCAGCTCCGACAACACCTTCAGGCCGGCTAGGATTGCTTGCGCCTCAGCCTCCTCTACAGAATTGCAGTGCCCCCCTCGTTCGGCAAGAGAGAAGAGAGCCACACCCCGATGATTGCGAGCGATTGCACCAACCTGAGAGGACCCATTAGCAGCCAAAAATCCTGCATCCGTGTTAAGTTTAACAGTGCCCGCCTCTGGGGGATCCCACTGATCATATGCAGGCGCCTCCGACTCCCCCCTGTGTACCCACCCTTGGTCCATGAGCAGCCTCACGTCCTACCTGAACTAGAGCATTTTTGCCTTTAGGATCAGGTACACTCCCAGCCTCTCACTTATGGAGATCCTCCTCATACTGTAACAAGAATGCTGAGGATCGACAGATGGACTCCTTCCCTGTATTGTGGGTGCAGTCGTCACGAAGAAACCAGCAGCGCAAAAGTAGTAGCAGGACTCTAGTTCTGGTATCCTGGTTGCAAGGGCCAAGCAGGTTCTGCAGCCAGTCCTCGCCCGTGTTCCTGAAGAATCCCTCGCCCGGGAGGTCCCAGTGATTCCTCATGGCCTATCGCAAACCTCTGCTCTTCGTGCAGGCTACGACAGCATGGAATTCATCCTCCTCGCACGCCCCACATATGTTACATGTGCTATCAGTTTCCAGAGTACGCTTCCACTTGTTTCTCTTTGTGGCCAGAGTGCCGATTGCGACCCTCCACCCGAACAACTTCACTTTCTCTGGCACTTTGGCCTTCCAAATTATGTCCCATATGCTACGGTCGTCAGCCTCGCCTGACGAGCTCGAGGTGGTGGTATTTGAATGATTTTGGATCGAAACCGCCAGTCTATACGCACTCCTCACCGAGAACACGCCCGACTTTTCGTAGTGCCAGGCCAACACATCGGACCCCCCTGATCTAGGTAATTTTATGCTGCATATCTCATCCGCATCAAACCTATAGAATAATTGGTAAATCAGCTCTGTGTTCCATCCAACACCATCGGGTTGCATCAATTGGTTGACCCAACGAAGTGTGGACCTTCGAATGAAACTGGCTGGTTTTAGGCCTTCCCTTCGAGGTATCCAATTGTCTCTCTGAATGTTTATCCTCCTCCCATCACCAACTCTCCAAATTAGACCTGCTTTTAGAAGTTCCAGACCATGTTCAATTCCACGCCAGACAGGAGAAGCCTCAGATGCAAAGACCGTATCTATAAGCTCCCCGTGTGGGTAGTACTTAGATTTTAGGACCCGAGCACACAAGCTATCTGGACGTTGGATCAGCCTCCATGCTTGCCTGGCTAGAAGGGCTTGGTTAAAGAGACTCATGTCC
>NW_025235537.1:5059-6057 GCF_018294505.1 Triticum aestivum | reverse complement strand
CACTTCGTGTACAAAACGGACAATCTCTTTTGAAGTATCAGGGTTTCATACGGAAACTCGTCTGTTATACAAAGGGATTCATTTTTTTAACTTATTGGAACTCCATAGTTTTTCTATGGTCAAAATGCTTCATTCAAAGCCACATCATCAATTTTCAACCCTTTCTTACTTCATTTGTTATTTTCCATGCATTTACAGATTTTTTTGAGCTGTAAAACCCTGAAATTGAAAAGCACTACAAATGAACTCTGAAAAGGTCGAAAGTTGGCATGGTATCATCATTTCACCCACATAGCATGTGCAAGAAAGTAGAGAGAGTTACGGCAAAAACTGGTTGCACTTCGTCTACAAAACGGACAATCTCTTTCGAACTATCAGGGTTTCATACGGAAACTCGTCTGTTACAAAGGGATTTCATTTTTTTGAACTTATTTGAACTCCATACTTTTTCTGTGTTCAAAATGCACCATTCAAGGCCACATCATCTATTTTCAACCCTTTCGGACTTCATTTGTTATTTTCCATGCATTTACTGATTTTTTTTGAGCTATAAGACCCTGAAATTGAAAAGCACTACAAATGAACTCTGAAAAGGTTGAAAGTTGGCATGATATCATCATTTCACCCACATAGCATGTGCAAGAAAGTAGAGAGGGTTACGGAAAAAACTGGATGCACTTCGTGTACAAAACGGACAATGTCTTTCGAAGTATCAGGGTTTCATACGGAAACTCGTCTGTTACAAAGGGATTTCATTTTATTGAACTTATTTGAACTCCATAGTTTTTCTGTGTTCAAAATGCACCATTCAAAGCCACATCATCAATTTTCAACCCTTCCTGACTTCATTTGTTATTTTCCATGCATTTACTGATTTTTTTGAGCTACAAAACCCTAAAATTGAAAAGCACTACAAATGAACTCTGAAAAGGTTGAAAGTTGGCATGGTATCATCATTTCACCCACATAGCATGTGCAAGGAAGTAGAGAGGGTTACG
>NW_025235537.1:0-523 GCF_018294505.1 Triticum aestivum | reverse complement strand
GGATTTCATTTTTTTGAACTTATTTGAACTCCATACTTTTTCTGTGGTCAAAATGCACCATTCAAAGCCACATCGTCAATTCCCAACCCTTTCTGACTTCATTTGTTTTTTCATGCATTTACTGTTTTTTAGCTATAAGATCCTGAAATTGAAAAGCACTACAAATGAACTCTGAAAAGGTTGAAAGTTGGCATGGTATCATCATTTCACCCACATAGCATGTGCAAGAAAGTAGAGAGGCTTACAGAATAAACTGGATGCACTTCGTGTACAAAACGGACAATCTCTTTCGAAGTATTAGGGTTTCATACGGAAACTCGTCTGTTACAAAAGGATTTCATTTTTTTGAACTTATTTGAACTCCATACTTTTTCTGTGTTCAAAATGCACAATTCAAAGCCACATCATCAATTTTCAACCCTTTCTGACTTCATTTGTTATTTTTCATGCATTTACTGTTTTTTTCAGCTATAAGACCCTGAAATTGAAAACCACTACAAATGAACTCTGAAAAGGATGAAAG
>NW_025235536.1:0-6058 GCF_018294505.1 Triticum aestivum | reverse complement strand
GTGAGGGTAATTTATGACGACGCGTCCAGAAACAACGCGATGTCTTGGGACCGCACGCGCGCGCAACCGCCCACGCCCATGTGCCTAGGGTTGCATCACTCGGGCCTGGCCAAGGAAAAACGTCCGATTTGAGCGTTCCCAGGGATGCAGGCCCAGAAGTGCTTTAATCTTCGTGCTATGTAGGCCCAATAGTGAATGCGGGTAAAGAAACGGGCCTTTTTCTTCCTGCGCGGGCCATACTGAGGTATATGCAGCCAACCAAACGCGTCCTAGATTGGGTGGAGTGTGTACACAAGATGAGACCACTTTATTAAGGGAGAAAAAAAATTATACACATGCATGATAGCTTTATAACTTCTCTGAAATAACCAAAACATTTAGAAAACAAAGGAGATTGACCTTCGTATGGATATAGTTAATTGTTGGTCGAGACGCGACGGCCGAAGCGAAAGTTACAAATGGCAATTCTATCTCCAGGCTTGTTTGGCGCCTTCATAACATGGGTGCATGTATTGGTGCGAGGATCATAAAATTGAAGTATCACTGATTGGGAAGGACCATCGCATTGCAGTAGAAGCTTCCCACCTCCAGGCATCACCATCAGCGGCATATAACGACTAGTATTATATGGGGTCATTGGGATCGAATAGGCCTTGATCCAGTTGATCTTACCAGAGTCATCCAATATCCATATGTTTGTGCTCCGACTGTCTTGTTTTTCGGCTATAACCATGCACAGAGCGCCGTTGAGCTCCCTTATACAGATTGCTGCTGTTTTCCTCCGCATCTCCCCGTGACCGCCTTTCCTTGGCCCTTTCATCATGTTGGCCTTCCATTGCTCGCTCTTGATGTCGAAGCACAACAAGGTTTCACGCTTCTCATCGGCCAAGAAGTACATGATGCCATTGACAGCAACAGGGCAACCCACATCAGTGGGCCCACTGATCGGAGGGGACGGCGTCCGCCTCTAGGCTGATGATGGGTCGTCTCCTAAAGTGAGGACCTCACAAGTTCTTTTGTCCTTGGCAATGCGGACCACCTTGTATTCATCAGACGAAATGGCACGGCCGAAGCCATAGATTTCATAGCGAGCCATGGCAATGAATGGATGCACGTCAAGCGCCCTCACCTCCATTCCTGGGCAGGTCAGGAGAACCTGGCCGGAGGCTGGATCGGCTACATGGATGTCGTTTGACGGACCGCGGCTGACGGTGATGAGGTCGTCGAGGCTCGAGGAGCACGTGATCCCAAAACCTCCGACGACCCTGATGAGTGATGACTCTGATGACGTTGCCTTCCATGTCCATGAGGCGCATATCACGGCCGGCGGCGGGTGCTTCTTGTCGAAAGTAGCCGGTGTCGACGAGGAGCGGGCCGTGGCGGGACCTGTGCACGGTGGCGAAGTCCGGGCCGGAGATAAGGTCGCGCCACCCCCTTGAGACGCATCGGAATCGGCAGACGGACCTAACCGGCGTCCGGCAGAGGATGTCGAAGATGGTGTCGTTCGATAAGGGTGCGGCGGTAGCCCCCGACATGCCCGTCATCCGTGCCTCTGCCGCTGCCGTGATTTTGATCCATTGGCTAAGTCAATCGTGTTGGTTGCATTGATCTATTGCGGTCGACAACCAAGGAGGTTAACTTCCCCTTACGGCGGCATTCCATTTAGGGCATGTACAATGGTTCTATATTAAGAGTGCCACGTAGGATAAATGGTGAGGTGGAGGAGAGAGAAATCGTAAGATAAGGCTTGTCTTCTCTTATTTAAGAGAAGACAAGAGATGATCTCTTAGCACAATTTGTCTCACCATGTTTTTAGGAACAACTAATTATTGAAGATAAGGCTAAGAAAACACCCATTGTAGACATGTTTTTTTGTCATCTTTAATTTACATGCAGGACTTAAGATACGACTATCTTATCAACCATTATACATGCCCTTAGACTCGTACGTTAATGGGCTGCTTGCTGTACGAGAGTCTCATCTCTTCCGTTTCCAGCCCAAACCTAGCCCAACAAGCCAACAAAGGCGATGCATCTTTAGCAGGAGTTCCACGCGACCGTCCGCGACGATCTGTCCATCAACGAGTACTGCCGAGAAACAAGCAGGCAAGAGAGTCTGAGGATTGGAATAGGTCCCTCTCCCTCTCCCGAATACGCCTCGCGCCGCCTCCTCGGGCGGCCCCACCGCACCCTCTCCTTGTCCCCACCCCTCCGTACTCCCTCCCCCACCGCCGCCGGACGTTGCCCCGGATTTGGCCGTCTGGTCTCGGCGGCGGCGGGCCTTCCTTTCCCCCGCGCGCGGCGCCCTTCCCAGGGCAAGGCTAGGCAGCGGGAGCAGCTCGGCTGGCGGTGGTCCGGCGTCCTGGCGGTGGCGGCGGGGCCAGCAGCTGGCACGGTGGTGGCACAACCTCTTGGCGGCGGGGCGGCCTGGTGGCGCTGGGTGGCCGGCGGCGCGACCCCGACCCAGATCTGGGCCCTTAGGGCCCCATATGGGTCCTAGCAGGCCGGCGTCGGCGTGGCTTCGCTGCCTCCGGCATGGTGAAGTGGAGGGGCGGCTCGGACAAGGAGCAGCGACACCGACAGCATGCCTTCTGCAGCGTGACGGTGGAGCTATACGGTCATTTGAGGGCCTGGCCGGGCCTGTGGGTCCACGGGCCTCGTATGCTCCTGCCGCTGCGTCCGGTCGGATCCCGTTGGTGACGGTGGATGTTGGGCCCTCCCGCGGGCTGATGGTGATGCTGCTCCGAGTCCCGGCTTCTCTTCTTTGCTGTGCAGGTCCCACTTCGCGGTGCCGTGGTGAGACATCGTGAAAGACTAAGACCGTATTGGCGCAGGGTGATGGACGGTATGATGGCGTGCTCCCGAGCGCTCGGGGTGATGTTGGGATCGGGAGAAATCCCTGTCGGCCTGGCCGACTCCGACACGGTGGTGCCTGAGGGTGCCACCGGAACTTCCTGGAGGGCGTTGGGTGTCACTTCCATTCTCCTTGCCGTGTACTGGGAGAAACCCTTGCAGCAGCATCATCATCCTCGCGTTCTTTCTTGGAGGTGTTGCGTGGTACCGATGCTTCAGAGTCGGAGCTTGGTAGAAGATCCCCGGTGGGCGTAGCGGTCGGAATGATTCTTCGTTTTTGTTGATCCGTCATTGTTGGCATTTGTTTCTTTTACATTTTCTCTTTCGGTACTTTTCGGCGTGCCTGTGCTGCTTTCGCCCCATCACCTATCGTGGGTTGTATCGGTAATGGTTGCTTTGTAATACAAAGGGGGGGGGGGGAAACCCTATTTCGAGAACAAGCCAACAAAGGCAACAACAGAGAGACGAGGAAAGATCGACCGATCGACCATACACGACATGGATGCGATGGCAAGGAAGGAAGAAAGGGAGGACGACATGCGCGACAAGAGATGGCCGTCCACGCCGGCGCCTGTTACCCCTATATGATATGGAACACCCAGCAAGTATATATCTCGCCTCTCCATAATTCAATTTGTTGCCTAGGCTCATCTACACCCAGTGAATAGTAAAAAACAACAGAAAGTTCCAAAAAAATCTGATTTTTTTATGATGCAGGGTGCTCAAATGTGTGATGTTCGTGCAACATCTTTTACCGTAACAGATGTTGCAAAAATGGTGCCCTATAACTTTCAAAGTTTAAACATGGTCATTGCATATTTTTCAAAATTTCAAACTAATTTTCAACATTATTAAGCATTTAAAACATCATAATCCATCACTCGATAACCACTACTACCAAATAACAACACTACTCCAACATGATTCATCACGTATCCGGAGTGGCGGCACGTTTACGGTACTTTTTTTTACAATATATCTAGTGAAGTTATTGTCCGTGTCAATGTAGATGGCCCCTCCGCCGGAGGGGACTGGCTCATGGTCATTGTCGGTAGACGGCTTCAGCTCCTCTCCGTCATCGTCTGAGCCCTCCCTATCGAGCTAGTCGAACAAATCATTAACCTTGGCCTTGATCCTACGAGCATGCTTCTAGCTCTCCTTCTTCCTGCACTCCTTGTTCTTCTTCGCGTAGAACGCAAGCACGGCCACCACATGGTTTGGATCGGTCCCCACCGGCCTATGGACGAATACGGTGTCCGATTTGAGGGGTCAATGTTGGAGATGCTCTAATTGATCTATATATGTTCGTAGATTGTTGCATTTAAATCATGTTCATTGTCCACCTGTACTTCATCACCCATCATTACCGGAATCCTCAACTTTGGCCAGCGTCGGCTAGTTTGTCAGTGCATTACGCCGGGCACCTGGCAAATACGTCTTTGCCTAGGACCTTTTTTGCACTCTGCAATTAATGCTTTGCCGAGTTTTTTTTGCGCACGGCAACAAACATTTTTTTCTTTTCTTTTATACATTGTTTTTTTCTTTTTTCCTTTTATGTTATTTTCTTTCTTTTTTGAGGTACAAGAGTAACAAGTTTACTCTTCAGCCAACACAAAGTCGGCGATCAGGTCACCCAACAGGTCGTCCGGTACTCCTGGCATACATAGAAGGTCTCCCATCGTCCTAGCACGGCCAGTCAGTAAATGGGCCATCTTGTTCTTCTTCCTGTTGGCGTACTGAACATTCACCATGCTGAAATTAGCGAATTCTTGTTTGATATCCTCGATCACTGGAAAGCACGCCAACAAACACCTGCTGCCCAAATTCAGCATATCCGCCAAGGCTTTGCAATCCGTCTCCAGTATGAGGGGACCATGGTGCAGCTCCGACAACACCTTCAGGCCGGCTAGGATTGCTTGCGCCTCAGCCTCCTCTACAGAATTGCAGTGCCCCCCTCGTTCGGCAAGAGAGAAGAGAGCCACACCCCGATGATTGCGAGCGATTGCACCAACCTGAGAGGACCCATTAGCAGCCAAAAATCCTGCATCCGTGTTAAGTTTAACAGTGCCCGCCTCTGGGGGATCCCACTGATCATATGCAGGCGCCTCCGACTCCCCCCTGTGTACCCACCCTTGGTCCATGAGCAGCCTCACGTCCTACCTGAACTAGAGCATTTTTGCCTTTAGGATCAGGTACACTCCCAGCCTCTCACTTATGGAGATCCTCCTCATACTGTAACAAGAATGCTGAGGATCGACAGATGGACTCCTTCCCTGTATTGTGGGTGCAGTCGTCACGAAGAAACCAGCAGCGCAAAAGTAGTAGCAGGACTCTAGTTCTGGTATCCTGGTTGCAAGGGCCAAGCAGGTTCTGCAGCCAGTCCTCGCCCGTGTTCCTGAAGAATCCCTCGCCCGGGAGGTCCCAGTGATTCCTCATGGCCTATCGCAAACCTCTGCTCTTCGTGCAGGCTACGACAGCATGGAATTCATCCTCCTCGCACGCCCCACATATGTTACATGTGCTATCAGTTTCCAGAGTACGCTTCCACTTGTTTCTCTTTGTGGCCAGAGTGCCGATTGCGACCCTCCACCCGAACAACTTCACTTTCTCTGGCACTTTGGCCTTCCAAATTATGTCCCATATGCTACGGTCGTCAGCCTCGCCTGACGAGCTCGAGGTGGTGGTATTTGAATGATTTTGGATCGAAACCGCCAGTCTATACGCACTCCTCACCGAGAACACGCCCGACTTTTCGTAGTGCCAGGCCAACACATCGGACCCCCCTGATCTAGGTAATTTTATGCTGCATATCTCATCCGCATCAAACCTATAGAATAATTGGTAAATCAGCTCTGTGTTCCATCCAACACCATCGGGTTGCATCAATTGGTTGACCCAACGAAGTGTGGACCTTCGAATGAAACTGGCTGGTTTTAGGCCTTCCCTTCGAGGTATCCAATTGTCTCTCTGAATGTTTATCCTCCTCCCATCACCAACTCTCCAAATTAGACCTGCTTTTAGAAGTTCCAGACCATGTTCAATTCCACGCCAGACAGGAGAAGCCTCAGATGCAAAGACCGTATCTATAAGCTCCCCGTGTGGGTAGTACTTAGATTTTAGGACCCGAGCACACAAGCTATCTGGACGTTGGATCAGCCTCCATGCTTGCCTGGCTAGAAGGGCTTGGTTAAAGAGACTCATGTCC
>NW_025235535.1:0-6058 GCF_018294505.1 Triticum aestivum | reverse complement strand
GAGAGCTGGTCGCTGTTCGAGAGGTACTAAATCCTTAAAGATTTTTTCTGCTTAAGGCGAAGAATCGGCCTTGTCCGATTTAGGCGTGTATAGCGCCCCAGTTCGGCCTTTTGAATACTAGGGGCTTTGCCGATATTTAAAGTTATAGTCTTCTATGGCCAAGTGAGAGTTATAAAACCGCATAGTCCGGTTGCCTTGTTCGCTCTGCTAAACACCTCCTTAAAGGACCAACAATTTGGATAAAGAGTGTTTGGGTTTTCCACGAACACCCCAGTACTAGTTACATGGCGGCGGAAGCTGACGACTGGCCTACTTTCAGAATTTTATAAACGGCCGCACAAAAGGTAATATTTTAAATCAACAAAGCGTTATATAGCGCAAACAAACTCGTTTTCATATTACAAAGACGACATGAGTACATTCACTCAAAGATTATGTTCTTGGCACATTCATCGGCCACAAGGCGAGCGCCTTTCCTAACGCCAACATAATATTTTTCGGGGCAGCGATGCTCCTTACCCTCCAGGGGTCCATCCTTCATGAGCTTCTCAGCATCCAGTTTGGCCCAATGCATCTTCGCACGGGCAAAGGCCCGACGGGCACCCTCAATACAGATGTACTGCTTAATAACTTCAAGTCGTGGACAGGCATGCACCATGAGCTTTATAAGGCCAAAATAGCTATTGGGCAAGGGCTCGCCAGGCCACATCCGGACTATGAGGTCCTTCATGGCCAGTTCGGCGGCCCTGTGGAGTTCGACCAACTACTTTAGTTGTTCACTCAAGGGCATCGGGTGTTCGGCTCCGGCATACAGGGACCAGAACAGCTTCTCCATTGAGCACCCTTCTTCGGCACGGTAGAACCCCGTGGCATCCAATATGCTGCATGGCAGATCTGCGAATGCCCCTGGAGAGCTCCGAATTCGGTTAAGTAAGAGAAATGTCTCCTCCACATGCTTGCTCTGCATAATGAATGCCTTACCCGCCGCTATCTTCTTGGCCGCCTGGATTTCCTGGAGGGCCTTTTGGGCTTCAGCCTTGGCATCTTTTGCGCTCTCGAGGGCTTTGGCAAGCTCGAACGCTTGCGTCTTGAAGTCATGCTCCAAGGACTCGAAATTCTGGCTGAACTCCTGGAGCTCTTGCTGTACCTCTCCCACCCGATCATCTTGCTTTTCACGCTCGGTGCACTCAGCGGCCGCCTTGGCTTCGGCCTCAGACAACGCTTTCTTCAGGGCCGCCACTTCGATCGTGGCCCTTATTAAAAATCATGATGCTTTTTGTTAGCATCACCAATTTTTCTCCTCTATATGACACACGGACGGGGTATCACTTACCTTTGTTCTCCTGGAGCTGCCTCTTCACGAGGATGAGCTCTTATTCGGCCTGCCCAGGTCCCGCCTGAGTCCGGCGACCTCAGTTGTGCACGCAGCGGTGGCCAGCAGCAACGCCTGCTTATTAACATAGACAAGTACTGTCAGACTCCTACAGTTCTTAAGTTGACCCTCCGTTTGGCTTTTCTTTCCGAACACCAAATAGAGTATCAGGGGCTACTGTCTATTGGGTGATATTTTCTCACACTTTTTCATTACTTAACTCAAAGCCTGATAGGAGGCTGGTGCAGGCTTCGGTCAATCCGCTTTTGGCGGACCGAACCTTCTCAATCATCGTACTCATAAGCCCTGTTCAAGAATTCATCCGATTAACCAGTTAACTTGCCGATTAATCCCTACTCGTAGGGTCACCGAGTAGCCTATAAACCGATAAATCGTCTGATTAGTTGATTAAATGGCCGATTAACTTGCCGATTAGCCGATTAATCCCCTACTCACCAGCCAACTGAGCAGCTACCAATTAACGATTTCCTCAACAATGCTCATAAGAGTACGGTGCTCTTCGTCAATGGAAGCGCCTCGAAGCACTTCCAACAAATTATCCGATGCCTCCAGCTGGGCGGAGGTCATCGGCACGGCCGGCTCGCCCTCCTTCACGAGGGGTTGTCTACTGGAATCCGGAGCGGTAACTGGCTAGGAGCCAGGCTTGTTGTGGCTCCCGTCCGCATAATCCATGGGGATCTTACCCCCCATGTGCCCGGCATCTGGGATTTCATCTTGGGGCGTCTCCAGAACCGTCACCCCCCGCTCTGGTATCCTTTGGGACAACACCTCGGTGTCGTCCGCAAGTCATGGGGAGGTGGCCGTCGGGAGTGAATTCATCTCCGACTCACTCAAGGACCCATCCGAGGAGGATACCCCGACATTGGACCCAGCTGGACTGCATATACGTGTTCGGCGTTATTACAAACCATGAAGTTAAAGTCGCACGAAAAGTATTACAGAGTGTGGATACTTACGACCTCGCCTGGGGCTTGCCCCTAGGCAGCCACTCCTCCTTGCTGTAGGCGGCGGTAGTGGAGTGATCCGGAAGGAACGCCTTTCCCTTCTTCGGCGTCCTAGCCTCCCCCTGTGGGGCGGCCTTCCTTTTCTTCTACTCCTCAGTGCAGGGTGGGGAGCATTTCTTCATGTTTCCCCCCGTCTCCGTGGGAGGAATCTGCCTCATCATCCTCGGATGACGAGTCAATCACGGCCCTGCGCTGGAGACCTTTTCTGGTCCCCGCAGCCGCCTTCTTGGACCCTTTGTCCCTCTCAGTTGGGGCGGCCTTCCTCTTTATCTCCAACCCTTCGTGGGAGGAGTGCGCCTCGGCATCTTCTGGCGAGGCGTCTGGTGCAACCTCGCGCCGGAGACCCTTCCTGGTCCCCGTGGCCTTCTTTTCGGCCTTTTTCTCCAGCACCTTGTAAGGCGCCGGAACCAGCATCTCCGTCAGGAGTGCGGTTGCTGGATCTTCAGGTAGCGGAGCCGGACAGTCAATCCGCTCCGCCGTCTCCATGTAATCCTGTTTTGTCAGCATGGTGAGTTAAAATCCTCCCACGAATATGCTGGGAAAGGTACATCTTGTGATAATCAGAGGACTTAACGGATTGGCGAGGCGCTTTGCACTGAGCCCGTGGTCCTTGGATGTGGGAGGAGGAACTTTGCCGGTCTTGAACAGCACCTTCCAGACGTCCTTGTGCGTTGTGTCTAAGAGCTCATGCATCATCTGTTGTTCGGCCGGATCGAACTCCCACATATTGAATGCCTGTCTTTGACACGGGAGAATCCGGCGGACGAGCATGAACTGGACCATGTTGACAAGCTTGATCTTCTTGTCCCTGATACTTTTGATGCAGGTCTCGAGTCCGGTCAGCTCGGCAGGTTCGCCCCAGGCCAGGCCCTTCTTTTCCCAAGAGGTGAGCCGCATGGGGATTCCAGATCTAAATTTGGGGGCCGCCACCCAATTGGCGTCGCGCGGCTCGGTGATGTAGAACCACCCTGATTGCCACCCTTTCATAGTCTCCATGAAGGAGCCGTCAAGCCATGTAACGTTGGGCATTTTGCCCACCATGGCGCCTCCACACTCCGCCTGCTGGCTGATCACGATCTTCGGCTTCACGCAGAAGATCTGCAACCAGAGGCCGAAGTGGGGCTTGATGCGGAGGAAGGCCTCACACATGACGATGAATGCCGAGATGTTGAGGACAAAATTTGGGGCTAGATCATGAAAATCTAGCCCGTAGTAATACATGAGCCTGCGGACGAACGGGTGAAGTGGAAATCCTAGTCCGCAGACGAAATGAGGGAGTAATACTACTCTCTCCCGAGACTTTGGGGTGGGAGTGATCTGTCCCTCCACTGGAAGCCTGTGCGCAATGTTTTCGGCCAGGTATCCGGCCGCCTGAAGCTTGTCAATATCCTCCTTCGTGACGGAGGAGGCCATCCACTTGCCTCCCGCTCCGGACATGCTGTGGGTTGTCCTACGGAGAAGGTGAGAACTTGAGCGCTGGAGCTCGAGAATGCGAGAATGGATGAGCAAAGGAGGAAGAAGGCGTGGGTTAAAACGGGAGATCCTTGTCCCTTTATAAAGGCGGTGAAAAAAGTGCGCCTCCCCACTTGCCTCTCAAAATCACTCATTTTCCAAGCGCCATGATTGATGGCACGGTTGGGTTACCCATACCCGTATTGATGAGGATCCCGCGATAAGGGGACACGATCTCTGCTTTGACAAGACGTGCCAAAGAAACCGCCTCGCAATGTGTGCGGTAGCTGGTTGTGAAAAACGGTTCGAGTAAGGACCGGGCCGTGGCGTGATGTCATGCTACGAAGAGTTGTCAGCAGATTAGATTTGTGAAATATTGTTCTCTCTACGGTGGTATGTGAAATTTTTCTTGCAGAGCTGGACACGATTTAAGTGTTCGAAGATTACTTTGGAGTATTCGGACATGGAACCCGCCTTGCAATGTCGAAGAAAATCTGCGCGCCGGGCTCATCATCATTGAAGCCTGGTTCAGGGGCTATTGAGGTAGTCCTGGATAAGGGGGTATCCGAACAGCCCGACTATATGCTTTGGCCGGACTGTTGGACTATGAAGATACAAGATTGAAGACTTCGTCCCGTGTCCGGATGGGACTCTCCTTTGCGTGGAAGGCAAGCTTGGCGATTCAGATGATATATCTCCTTCTCTGTAACCGACTTTGTGTAACCCTAGCCCCCTCCGGTGTCTATATAAACCGGAGGGTTTAGTCCGTAGGACGACAACAATCATAATCATAGGCTAGCTTCTAGGGTTTAGCCTCTATGATCTCGTGGTAGATCAACTCTTGTAATACTCATATCATCAAGATCAATCAAGCAGGAAGTAGGGTATTACCTCCATCGAGAGGGCCCGAACCTGGGTAAACATCGTGTCCCCAGTCTCCTGTTACCATTAGCCTTAGACGCACAGTTCGGGACCCCCTACCCGAGATCCGCCGATTTTGACACTGATAGTTACGACAAAAACTGGATGCACTTCGTGTACAAACTGGACAATCTCTTAGGAAGTATCAGGGTTTCGGACGAAAAATCATCTATTACACCGGCTATTCAATATTTTAATAACTTAGTACAACTCCGAAATTTTTCTGTGTTCAGATGCAGAATTCAAATCCACGTCATCAACTTTCAACCCTTCCTGACATAATTTGCTATTTTCGATGCATTTACTGATTTGTTTTTAGAGCTAAATCACCGTGAAAGTGAAAAGCAGTACAAAATGAACTCTGAAAAGGTTGAAACTTGGCAAGGTATCATCATTTCACCCGCATAGCATGTCCAAAAAAGTAGAGAGGGTTACGGCAAAAACTTGATGCACTTCGTGTACAAACTGGACAATCTCTTAGGAAGTATCAGGGTTTCGGACGAAAAATCATCCGTTACACCGGCTATTCAATATTTTAATAAATTAGTACAACTCCGGGCTTTTTCTGCGTTCAGATGCATAATTCAAATCCACGTCATCAACTGTCAATCCTTTCTGACATAATTTGCTATTTTCGATGTATTTACTGATTTGTTTTCAGAGCTAAATCACCGTGAAAGTGAAAAGCACCAAAAAATGAACTGAAAAATCACTACAAATATGAATATAATGATAAAACACACTAATATTAAATATAAGAAACTCTAAATACAGAAAAAAATAACTCACAAATAAAAAGAAGAAACTATATGAAAAAAATTATTTCCGCGCTATCCAGTGGGCCTGCTCAGCCTTGGGCGTGCATATGCAGGCCCATAAGGCCCAGCAGGCTCATAGGGCAGCGCAGCAAAGTTAGGCCCAGAGGCCTGCATTAGATAGGAGCTCGAAGGAGTAGTCACGGCTGGGTTTTTAAACTAGTGTGGCTGCCCTTCGCTCAGCGAGGTGGGACTAAACAATGAGCACCCCGGAACGGGAGCGCACCACCTTTAATACCGGTTTGTGCCACAAACCTGTACTAAAGGGTGGGTCTTTAGTACCGGGTGGTGGCACAAACTGGAACTAAAGCGGGCCGCTTCCCGCCGATTCGCCTGGCCAAATTTAACCTTTAGTACCGGTTCCTGTCCCCAACCGGTACTAAAGCCTCCCCTATATAACCATCACTTACGAAAATTTTGAGTTATCATCTTCATCTTCGTCGCGCCCATCCCCGCGCCGCACCCGTCGCCGC